>NC_026747.1:722500-810000 GCF_000149245.1 Cryptococcus neoformans H99
GTCCGCTCCGTTCCTTGTAGGGGGAACATCTGTGAAAGGCGGCACAGTGCGAAGGTGGGCAATGGAGGCCACACAATTAAGAGTCGCATGTCGCAAAGGATGAGATTCGGAAATCCGAGTATCACAGGATGAAGCCCGGAGGTTGAGGGTAGGGGGGATGAAACCATCCATTGTCGGCCAAAAACAGGGAGGCGCAGAAGTACAAAAAGTAGCCACTGGCAGCTCACTGTTCCGCTTTGCATCGACTGCCAGTTTCAAGACTCGCTTGATACCTGCTGCAACCCAAGCCTTACGGGAGATTGGCCATGAAGACGAATCGGCGGGAATTATGGGAGCTGGAGAAAAGGATACAGGCCAAATATGGTGCTTCCATTTGAGTTGCTCTTGCGTGCGGGCACCGGACGACGGGACAGACCAAGATTTAGGCGTAAGAGACGAAAGAAGAGGGGAGAAAGCGGTCATGAGGCTAGAGAGGGAATCGGCAGAGTGTTCATCAAGAGGGCAGAGCGCTATTCTGCATATTTCTACATATATCTGTTAGCAGGTTCGACCAAATCATACCTGACAAGTGCCCATACCTTTGCCATCTTCATTACGTCTACAGACTCTCTTCAGGTGTCGTAACCGTTCATTGACGTCGTTGGGCCAAATCTCTTTGGAAAAGCTACAAACCAGCCAGTCAGTTACTAGCCCGATTATGTGACCAGTGATGTAACCCACTTCAGAGCCGTCTTTGTCAACTTCGCATCTGAAAATTCCAATATCCAGACCTGCACTGATACCAAGTCAGCGCTTCCCAGTCCATTTTAGGTGAGAGCAAATGGACTTACTCAACTCTCTGTCATTTCCGTCATTCTCTCGCTCCGCCGGGCCCTTCACTCGAATAACCTCGCCCCAATCCTCTCCTGCCTTTTTTCCCTCACCCACACGATCCCTTCCTTTTTCATCTTTCCACTCGTCTTCCTGCCAAGAAAGATCGTCAACCAGAGTAGCCGGTTGTCGATGCTTTGAAAGGTGACGTTGGCCCGACGCTTTGTGCCCCGATGAATGTAAAGGGGCAGGGAGAGACGAGGGAGGAATTGTATGTTGAGATGCAGGAGAAGATGACGAGGAAGATGGGTAAGAAGGTAAAGAAGAGACATGTACAGGACGGGGAGCCTGAAGTGTTGGTTCCGAGGAATTCAAGTTTGCTTGTTGCACATCCTTCACCAGCCCATCGACGTCGCCAGGTAACCCGTCGCCTTCGTCCTCGCTCTCCCCTTCCATCACTTCGTTGTCTTCCTCCTCCCCTCTCGCAGGGGTAAACCAAAGCTTGGACTCATCGGCTGTATAACAAATGCAGAGCTCCTCTCCTGGTGATATACTCTTGGCAGTCACGAATCGTATCGTTTTGGTGGAAGGGGAACGGATGAAGTTAACGTTGGGTCTGGAAGAATGATTGAAGAGTGAAGCTACAATTCTTTCAATGCTTGCCCCTGCCTATCGTGCAGATAAATGGGGACTCACCTAATCCAAGTCCAATTGCCATCCCTCCCGCACTCCAGCAAAATCCATATTCTCCCAAAATTGTCCCGTTCATCTGACCTTGTTCCCATTGCTCCTTGGTAAGAACTAGGACGGGAGACTCTTCGATGACAGTGCCCGCTGGAATCAGACGGGGTGAAAAGAGACCATTGCCTCGCGTTGGATGAGGGCGGATAAAGAGACCGAAGGGGTTCAGAGGGTGGGTATCGGGATTGTCTTGCAGGCTGTCTGGAGGGAGGGGCTGGTGGATAGTACTGCTAGAAGCCTCTGGCGGTGGATGGTTGGTCGTCTCATTTTTGTGCATGAATTCTTCTGGGGCGATGTTGTGGCGGGGGAGTGCGGGTGGCTGGGGCGGTGCTGGCGGTGTCTTTGCAGTGCTGTCCAGAATAGTTTTCGTAACCAAATTTTGGAAGAGAAATAAAAATGAAAACAATTCGATGCGCCAGAAAACTTAAAAAAAAAGAAAAACGATCCAGCAACAAAGATTGATTGCGCGAGTGGTGAGACGAATAAACCCACAATAGTAAGTATAACAATTTTCCGTTAACGAAAACTACTTCTTGCACCATTATGTGTACATCTACCATGAACTAGTCGGATTATAATGTATATACGCTAATTAACCCCCGATTCAACTCAATCCAGCCCCGGACTCCAAACCTTCCCCTGCCTTTTCCTTCCTCGGACTAGGCGTCACAACGCTTAATCTAAACTCTGTTGGCACACTTCCTTCTTCATCAGCACCCAGTCCGAGACCAACCGGTGCCGCTGCTGCTGCTGCTGCTGCAGAATTCGCCGAAGACGCCCAGGGATTACTTTCTTCAGGTAAACTGACAGACAATGGCCTGCTCATTGCCTCTGGGGATGCACGCGAAGGAGGACCCGACTCAGGCAATTCAAAGGTAGACGGAAGGCGGGATGTGTCAGCGGGTGGCGAGACGGGAGGGGTGGCAACGTTGTGAATGGATTTGCGAAGCGCGGCATAGTGTTTATCAAGGTCTCTGGGGACAATAATCTCCTCCATTTCTTCTGACTTGTTCTTCTTTGGTGGCTTGGTATCCGCATCTTCATTGGGCGGGCTCACCTTCCCTCCCAGCACCTTGACCGTCTCCTTCAATGCTTCTCTCTCTTCTCTAACCTCCTTCAAATTCTCCTCTATCTCTACCCGCCTCTTTCTCTCCTCCGCAACCATCTTGTTGGCTTCTTCAAATAGTGCTTGGGAAAGAGACTCGAGCTCAGCCTCCATGGCAGAGTTGGTGCGCTTCAAATCAGCGAGTTCAGTGGTCAAAGAAGAGAGTTTGGATAGGGCAGACGAGTAGGCAGTGCGAAGGGAGGCAAGTTCCGTATTCGAGACGGGCGCAGGCCCCGGCGTTTGGGTAGGTGTACTAGGGCGAGTAGATGATTGTTTGGGGAGAACGCTATCTGCGCCAAGCGACTTGCTGACTCCAGTAGCTGACTGGCCAGAATGTGTAGCCGATCTAGCTGGCACAGGCCTATTCTCAGGCAGTGCTCCACCATAAGGCACGGCCATGGGTGGGCCTGTCAACCCCTTCAAATACTCCCCACTCGTTCTGCCGCCTGTAGTAGGGGTTTCGTTGGGTCTTCTTTTGTTATTGGACCAGAACCATGATTTGCTGCTTTCGGGTGCAGCTGAAGATGGGGCGGAATTGGTGGGCAATGACGTCAGATTTAAACTTGACGGTCGTGTGCGTAGGTCTGATACGTTGCCAGGCATAGGGCTAGACGGACGGCTCCCGTGCGTAAAGCTTGATGTCGCTGGACTTGCGGCAGGTCCAGAGACTACTCGGGCGCTTGAGGTAGAGGAATGTCGTTTCAATTGTTCTTCGAGCATTTCAGAGTTTGCTTCCGCCATTGCCAAATTTGAACGAGCAATTTTGAGGGACGTGAGCAAGGAAGAATGGGAGTCGAGGAGTTGGTTATGGGATACGGTCTTGAGGATATCAGTCCCTAATGCACACTTAAATGGGGGCGACTTACCATTTGATTCACTTTGGTAAGGATCTCTTGCATCACGTTTTTCAAGTCGCTGTTAGAGTCAACGCTCGGAGCTTCTCCAAAGTCTTTAGCCGTGAGTTCAGGTCTTTCTTCGTCCTCAGCCTGTCCATTCTTGCCTTGGTCTCCGACATCAAGACTAGCCTTGTCCTCCACTTTGACATCATCGTCCCCTTCTTTGACACCATCATCCCCGTCTTTGACATCATCATCCACCTCTTTGACATCATCATCCCCCTCTTTGACACCATCATGCTCCTCTTTCGTCCCAGATGTCACTTCATCCTCGTCGTCACTCCCAGCTTCGCCCAGTTTTGCATAACCACTTCCTCTATCCTCACCCTCTCCATCACTATCTTCTTCTCTTTTGGAATCTCTTCGGAAAAAACCAAACCTTGATCCGGAATCAGAAGAGTTGTGTCGCGAAGTAGAAGGAGGTTGGGTGAGCTTGTTAGGCGGAGGCGGGGGCGGTATCATTGGAAATGGCTTTGCCTCTGCATCTTTGGCTTTGTGAATATCCTGTGACCGCTCTGACGGCTTCGGTATGGTGATGGAAACACCTGCAAGGGAAGACCACCTAGCAATGTCTGCAGGCGAGATGGTATTAACAACTGCAGAGTGATTCGCTGCATCACCACTCCTTACTGTCGCACTCAAAGCATCTGACGTAGTCTTGTCGGCATTTTTATGATCAGGCGTGGGCACTAGTTTGTCAGATACGGCAGACGATGGAACTGAAGTGGGGCGAGACGGACCCGGTGCCTGGTGACGATGTGAGTGCTCAGCGACCTGAGCAAAGAGGCTGGGAGGCAGCGGTTTGTCACAATACGGACACAGGATCGGATCGTCGCCCATCCCTGGTATGTCTGGAGCTTTCCAGTCCTCTTTGGACAGTGACTTGGAGTCCTGCTGGTCTGGCTGTGTGGTAAGAAAGTCGTTGCTCAGCTGGCTCAGCTGCCTGCCAATGTTCTTGAGCCTGGGGGGGATTGTGACGCCAGAGAACTCGAAGGGGGGATTTGCGGCGCCATTGCTTGGGGAGTGTGAGCGGGGATAGGAGTAGTAGACGGGGGCGGTGTGGATCGGGTACATGCTGTCTCGGGGGACTTGGGGGGAAGGAAGAGTGCAGAGCACAAAAGTCGTTCCATGCTCTATCGTTGCTCCTTCCGTCAATAACAACAACCCCAATGACGTAATCACCTGCCTATCCCCTCCCGCTATTCGCCTGCCTATTTATAACACACCAACGGAGTGCCACAGAGAACATGGCCCTGAGGAATGATTACGTTATTGCCGCTCAGGGCACGATGATGCGATTGCAGGCGATATCCGATGGATTACAAAACCGGGATCCGCCGATTACAAAGCCATTAGAAAACGGGAGTGAGACGGAGTATTACTGCATAATTATTACAGGGTGGCGTCGTTTTCAGCCTCAATTCATTCTATTGATATTTGACGAATATTTTCAGACCGCAGTTATCATTTTATCAGCTTACCACCCCACTCCGCTCTTTAGGAACACCGTTCCCCCGCCACATCCCAACACCTGCCGCCCATTCACCATCTTTTGCCTAAGTTAGCACAACATGGGGCTCTCAAGACAGGCGCGCATCATCACCCTTCTCGTGATCGATAGCATCTTTTTCTTGATCGTATGTACTTTTAGCCCATTCCTTCTTTGCCTCGGCCAGACTGACCAGAGCAGGAACTGATTACCGGATATGCTGTGGGCTCTCTGGCACTTGTTGCCGACTCGTTCCATATGCTCAAGTAAGCTCTCATCATCCCGCTTGTCGTCACAAAAGACTCCGCTAACCCATTCACTTTTAAACAAATAGCGATGTCCTCTCCCTCATCGTAGCTCTCTACACAATTAGACTCGCCACCTCGCCATCCTCGTCCGCCAATTCTTATGGCTGGCAGCGTGCGGAAATTCTTGGTGCTCTCATTAACGGTGTCTTCCTTGTTGCCCTCTGTGTTTCGATCGGGCTAGAAGCTATTGGCAGAATCGTCTCTCCCCCGGAGATCTCCAACGCCCAGTTGATCGTTGTGGTGGGCAGCTTGGGTCTATTGAGTAACATTGTTGGCCTTTTCCTTTTCCATGGTGAGTTTCCGCCCACCGTCCATTGCCGGCGGATAGCCGCTGATTGAATAAATTCCATTTTTTTGGGTCTCCAGATCATGGTCACTCTCATGGCGGCCATTCTCACGGTGCTGTCGCACTTCCCGACGATGCGGACGAAACCACATCCCTCATCTCTCGCGACGATTCCGTATCGGACCTTTATCAGCATCCTGCTCAGACCCGCGCTCAAGTCATTGAAACTGCCCAGGAATTCGGGTACGGCGGTACTCAGCTTTCATCGTCTCTCGACTCTCGCGCTGGTTACTTGGCCAAATCTCCCAATGCAGGCGGCCATGGTCGAACTGGCAGCGCCAGTAGGCGAACGAAGAGAGGAAGTTTCTCTCGCGCTGGAGGCCACAGCAGGCTGGGCAGTGCCAACGTAGTACCTCCTGTTCCTGGACAAAACGATGTACTTCCTCCCGTAGGTGGCGATGGTAACTCTACTTCAAGTTCTACAGTTGTTGATAATGGCAAGAAGAAAGCGTCTAAGAAGGATGACCATGATCAAGACCGCGACCGTGAACAGGAACAGGGAAGTGACAACGGCAAGAAGCTCGCCGGGAACGCCAGCGACGCTGAGTCGGGTCATACCCATAGCTCACCTGCTGAACACGGTAGACATGGCGGCCATGGCCATTCCCACGGTGCTATGAACATGCGTGGTGTCTTTTTGCATGTTGTAGGTGACGCCCTCGGTAATGTCGGTGTTATCTCTGCTGGTCTGGTTATCTGGTTGTAAGTCCATTACACTTTACTTATACATGAACTCTGGTCTAACAACTGGAACTAGCTGCCAAGGCCGATGGACTCTCTACTTCGACCCAGGTGTCTCCCTTGTCATCACCTGCATCATCTTCTCCTCCGCCCTTCCCCTCGTCAAGTCTGCGTCTTACATCCTCATGCAGGGTGTGCCCTCCCACGTCTCTCTTGACGCCGTGCGTCAATGTATTTATGAAGTCCCTGGGGTCGACTCTGTGCACGAATTGCATATCTGGCAATTGTCAGAATCAACAGTCGTTGCCAGTGTTCATGTTATGATCGAGGCTGGCAGAGACTACATGGTGGTAGCTAGCGGCATTAGGGAAAGAATGCATAGCCACGGAATCCACAGCGTCACCATCCAACCAGAGTAAGTAATCAGAGGGATATACATTATGGGTTTGTTCTAACATTCTGGTCAGGTTTTACTGCGAGGAGACTGATCCCCAGGATACTGAGGCCTGTCTTATCCGTTGCCCACCAGGACAATGTAGCGGTGACACTTGCTGCCCTCCTGGCGTCAAGATCACCGGCCCCGAGGGTGATGAAGGGAACGGACATGATCACGAGCATTAAGGCCTTTTGAGAAGCAAAATTATTTGAGATATAACAGAATCTACATAATAATAGGATAGGGAACAATACTACACTAGAACTCTATGTATGTACATGAACTGGGGGACCGCTGGCCATCGGCGTTCGGCTATGCATCAATACACAGCAGCGAACATGGGTGCTTGATGCCTCGGAGATCTTCCAGAACAGTAAGCGGCATCAAATGAATTAGTTAAAATTTTGATTCCGCTTCGTTGTCGACCAACAAAATTTCATTGTCCGCGCTTTGCCTTTTGTTTCTCTTTCTTTCAATCAACCCAAACACAAGAATCGCTTTTGCAGTTCACGCACTGGTTGGCATTGCGACCATCCAATCTCGCACTGTGGGTCGAAAGTCCCCGGAGCCTCCCCCATCTCGTCTTTACTCCTATCCTCTCCGCTATTCTTTCTGCTTCCCCCCAGACGCACGATATTCTCAGCTTGTCTTTATGCCTTCCTATCAACCCCTTTACCATCACCCCCTTGTTTTGGTTCGATACTTCTGCCGGGAAAGCGCTGTACCTAAGACTACAGAGTGGCGGTTGTAATCGGATTGAGGGTGCGTGATGGAGAGGTAAGTGAACGGTCTGGTTTGGATAGTTGAGTTGTATTGTGTAGGGTGTGGCAAGTGGTTGTTTGGCTGGCCTTGGCGTCCCGCTGGTTTTTTTTCTTTCTGTGTAGCAATCCGGTTCATCCAGTGCCTCATGGAGGGTGCCAGTGCTGGGGTCTGGATTGGGGTTTCCTTTTTTTTGCGGTCTGCTGGCTTCAGGCGAAGATATGAGCCTTGGTCGGTTGTCATGGCTGCATGAAGGATGGCGGGTTGACAATGGGGGATGAAACGAATGCGCTCATAGCTATAGTCATGCGATTGCCTGTTTTACCCACCCACTCCGTGGTGTGGTGGGGTAGGTAACTCGATGGGGCTTACTCTGTGTTTTTGGGCTGCTTCCATTTCACCCTTTTTTCTTTTATTTTATTTCATTTTTATTCTTTTATTCTTTACGGTCTTACCGCCCACACATCTGGTAATGACTGTAGCTGCATCTGGTCACGCGAACCGTCGGCCTGAGCAGTTTTTGATGACCCAGTGATGTTGTTGAATTTCTTCATCGCTAGCTCGAGAAGTCTGACCGCCTGACATCGGTTATACAAGGACTTCTCGAAGCACGGAGCGACAATTTATTCTTCTGAGGGTCTTTCCATAATATAATGTTTCACAAATCTCGCCGCATGCATACAATCACTTTTTTATCATTCCTTTCACATCATTAAAAAGAAACAAGAGCTCTACAGGAACGTACAATCATGAACAGTTTTACGAATAGATGATAATGGGGCCAGATATTCACCTGAAAGCCATACACGGATCAAGGCAATTTTCCCTTCTCTGACGCTAGAATAAGTTATTTATTTGCATACCTGGGACATGCCCAGGTGGTCCCATAGAGACATTGAGATCCCGAATAATTCCCTATCATGAACGTCCATCAGTACTAATCAAATCTTCGAGAAGAGACAAACAGACATCTTCGAGATGATATACCCAACCGTGAATGACAACACCATCAGCACCTCGTCTCTTCCAGTTCTGAAGGGATATCAGCGTTTTCCTTTTCAACAAACATTATATATACACTCAACTCACGTCCTTGATTATATCACTTTCTACTAGGTTTTTCACCTGTTGCACCACATTTTCCTCCACTAATAGATCCAAAGTAGGAGGACCGTCAGGAGTATACAGTGTTCGGGCGAGTGTTGCGAGCGGCTTGACATAACGCTGCAACGGAGTTGTAGGAGGCGCAGCCGGTAAACGAGAAACGTTGAGAGCTGTAAGGCAGCCTACGCAGTTTGTATGGCCCTATATACATTACCCAATCAATGATAGGACGTTACATTGGGAGATTAACATGACCTACTGTGACGACAATGTGCTTGACGTTGAAGTTGAACAAAGCGATCATCAACACCGCGTTGAGCGAATCATCTTGAGGCGAGTACAAGCTAATGCGTTTTCAGGATAAAGTAACTTTAGGCCAAAAAAGACATTGATCCAATAGCGGGGAGACTGACAATGCTTTGAATCAATTTCTACTCACTTTGCAATATTTCGGTGCACAAAAATATCCCCAGGCTGGCAACCCATGATTGTTGTCTCGGGAACGCGCGCGTCAGAGCCTGACAGTGTAAAGATAGTGATCAAAACGTGAGCTTCCGCAAACGCTCATGGTACGATAACAAAATGGGGATAGAAGGACATAGTTCAGGAGCTCAGGTAATAGTGTTAGGATACAGGAAAATACTTACAACCAATCCACAAGATTTCCGGTCGTTGGCCAGGAAAATGGTGCGGGAAGAACTATCGATTTTGTCAGAACATCAATATTGAGGAAAGGGGCTCCACGCAATACTTACAGATGGGTTCTTTTCCCTGACATTTTCAGACCACTTGAGATTGCGGTTGAAAAGCTTCTTCTACAATGAATAAGAGAGTCAGTACCATGAAGGAATATAACTGCGTGCGAATGAGATATACCATCTCCGGGTATTCGAGACTAGAATGGCTCATTTTGTTGGAGGTCCAAATGTCTTTGTCGTATCTTGCAGAGTGATAAGGGGCAGTTGCGGGGTGAAGAATAGTACGGGAAGAAGCAAATACTTCGTTTGGAGTATAAGGTCGATGAGTGGAAGTTGAATTTGAGATGACAACGGAAGACTGAAGGATTTGAAGGATTAGAAATCACCTCGACCTATGGTATATATCCATAATCCCCGGACGTGCGGGATGTCGTCAGTCTGGCCGTTAATGTTATGCGTCTGTCATTCAGATGAAAGTGATCATCACTTGAAACAATCACCTATCACGTCTACTTCCCTTGTTCTATCTAAGAGTGTCTCTGTTGATGGAAGATGGGCTGCATAAGGGACCAACGGGAGCTGGAAGCATTGACGGCGGGTGGATGATGATGTAAGTCATATCTACTGATGGGTGATTTATTTGTGTGGGTATGTGGAACGTGCCTTTGTGATGGCTGAAGCGGTAATGAAAGCCCGGAGGCAGGAGAAGGCCATGGCACAGACGGCGATCAATCAGCAATTAACTACCGACCGTGGGGGCAGTGGGTTGTGTATGCGAATAAGAGGAGGCTCGTGCGGAGAACAGTGCCAAGGCCCGACGGGGTGGAAGACGAGAGAAACACCGAAAACGACAACAACAAAAAGAAAACACGGTCCATCATCCACCAGTGACGCAGGCGGCCATGTCCGTCGGGCTGTAGAAAATCTTGAATTGCTTCTGGGCCGCCGGTTAACAGGTTTCATCTGATCGTCAAGCTCAACTACCATACATGTCCCTCTACCCGATCATGTCATCTCTCCCTCAAAAGCCCACAGAAAATACCTTTCAATCCTCTTCAGGTGCAGGCCCCTCAAAAATCTGCGCCGTATGCTCCTCCCCCGCAAAATACACTTGCCCTCGCTGCTCTGCTCGCTCATGCTCTCTCAACTGCTCTCAAACTCATAAGAGCCGTGATTCATGCTCAGGCATCCGGGATCCCGCAAAATTCGTGCCTCTGAACCAGTATAGCCAGGGAGTATGGTCCAGTGACTACACTTTGCTAGAAGAAGGGAGGCGTCAAGTCGCAGGATGGGGCAAGGGTATCAAAATTGAAGAGGTCAACGGCGGAGTTGTCAGCTCTCGAGGACGAGGCAGAGGGTCAAGAGCCCCCAAGGGCCAACGGCGAAGTAAGACTGATGGATTAAGAAGGGAGCTTGAGAAGCATGGCTGCAGAGCAGAATTTATGCCAGAAGGTATGGGCAGAAAGAAAACGAATCAGTCGAGTTGGAACCCCAAGTCTGTCCTTTCGATGATTATACGCTGTATCTTGACTGACGAACTACCATATTGTAGAACGGAACAGCTACACATCACAGTTCATCTGATTATACCAAGCAATCTCATCCTGCCTTCTCCCGATTCTACAATGGTCACCTCCTCGACATCTTTCAAGACTATCACCCATCCCCGTGTTCTTTTCCATTCTCGTGAAGCCGAATCTCTGCCCACCATCTCCTCCTTGTTACCACCTTTAACAATCCCCTTGTCTCAGATTCGCCTTTTCCAACCTTTCCATTCAACGCCTTTGAGACCAGCACCCTTCCATCAACTTAACCAAAAGATCTTTTACCCTCCACTCGATGCCAATAAACCGCTCAAAGATGTGCTCAAAGGCTCAGCATGGGTAGAGTTCCCTGAAATACAGTTGATGACAAGAGAGACTTGGGAAGAGATGGTGAATAATGGGGAAGCTGTCGTTACTGAGATGGAAGCGATACCTCAAGTCTCCGGCAGAGAGCGAGATTCCGGTTGGGGAACAAAAAGAAGATCGAACGAAGTCGTAGAAGAGAAGGGTCAACATGATGGCACCAAGAGGTTAAAATCTGAAAGTAATCAAGGGCTTCTTGCATTGGGAGAGTATGATTCGGAGGATGGCAGCGATGCAGAAAATGGATCAGAGGAAGCAGATACTGTGATTGCTGAGGAGACCCATGATGAGGATCCCTCGCCTGAGATCCTCGCCGCTGTAGGTCGGGCCCTTATGGCCGATCTTGAAGAGGCATAGTCAGATCTTTGTACGAAATCAAACTCTGTATACGTACTGGATGTCAAGTTGCATTGTTCCATGCCTTTGTCGCGCTTCGCCGATTTTGCCTCCTCTTTCTTTCCTTTCCACCACACCAATTTTCTGGTCTTTGCTCTCTCTACTCTTCTCATCATATTGCTGTCATAAATCATGTCTGACCTCATGTTCTCCTTTATGAATCGTTTATCCATCAAACCTATTTCTTCCCGTAAGAGCTTATCCCACCCAAAATGTGACCTCTCGTCTTTCCGCCTTGACCAATCCGTGTCGTCGCCCTCGGTTGCCCTCCAGAAGGCGACTTCAAGCTTGAGATCAGCTCTTAAGGACGCATATACTCGGCGCTTCTCCATCCTACGTTCTCTCTTTCGTAATCTATTGTGAATCATCATTGAAAGTCCAATGGGTTGAGGTTTGAGGCGAGGCAGAGGGGGATTGAACAACGTAGGACGCAGATATCCTCCCGTCAAACGAGGAGGTTTGCTGTCGGGTTGAGAAGCTTGAGCTGCAGTGTCTCGGGATTTGCAAAGATCCCGTAGGACACGCTTGTTTTTCAAGCGAGACTCCAATTCATTCAGTTTGGTACTTTCGTCTGATTGAAACGCGGACAGGATATCGTACTGCCCATTGAGGAACTGCTGCACTCTGGGGATAGATGTCAAGCTCTTGTGCTTCCTCCAAAGTCTTTTGATTTCATTTCTAATCTCTGGGTATTCGGCTGGATACCCTGGTTCGGAGGACTTGGAAAACTGGAGAAGTGACCTATAGAGACTCCATTTGGTGGGCACAATGTGCTTGGGATCGCGATAAAAAGGGACAGAAGGAGTTCGAGGAATGCGCAAATGGGTTGGAAAAGAGAGATAAGGCGGAAGGATTGGGCGAAGAGGGATTGGGCGATAGCGAAGAGTCATGTTGTTTGCTTTAACGGACGCAGTGATATACTGTCCATACTTCTCCTCGAGTTCGTTTCGAGTTGAGGTCCAAAACGTCGAATTTAAGTTTTATCTGTAATTGATGTCGTTGCTAAGGGATGAGGAGCTGCACTTCGGTAAAATAATATCTAGATTCAACCACACCGGCGGCGGTGACTGCGACAAAGTTCAAGAAATCGTTTGTTGTTGCCTGACCCCGACTACAAGCCACTTTTGAAAACCTATGTGCACAAATTCTAGAACGCTTGATATACAAAGCACACGATTGCATGATGATACATAGCAGAAGAACTGAACTCGAAACGAACTTGTTTGGCCATGAAAGTGATTGTTCATAAGTAGTAACTACAATGGAAATGTATGTCAATCCGTTGGTTTCTCCCAACTCCTAATGGGCGAATCGCCTAGGCAAGGATATGAAATAACGGTTGCCACTATCACTGTCCTATACTGCCGACTCAACCCAACCGCCCGCCTGAAGGCCAGCAGTTAGGGATTCAGCAAGGTCAATGATAGCAGTCTATCTCGGGGAAGCCGTGTCCCGTCGACCGGAAATATACGTCAACCGAGTTCGATCCAAGACCGAAGGACGCTTCCAATCAGTCGAAAATGCTGAGAGCTTCCTAAAAGGAAGATCGAGCCGGGCCCTAGTAGAGAAAGAGAAAGAAAGGATGGCCGTTTGAGAAATTTATGTGGACGCGCGGAGGACGGGGGTGGAGGTCGGAATTTCGGGTTTTGATGACAGTGGCGGCGTTTACTACTGATGAAGTTTCGACGCGTACGGAGCGAAACAAAAGTCGGAACCAAACACTATGCTCGAATCTACTAACTATAATACCGTACCGACAGCCGCCTATACTGAAGATGTAAGTATGCAAATGGCTAAAACACTATAAGTATACAGTATTTACTTCAGGAACGATCGGGATGGAAGACGCGACTGATCTAACTATTGTTGTCTATCTCAGTTAAACACTTGATGACTGTCTCTTAGTAGATAAATAAACACCTGAGACGACAGCTCCTCCGACTCTTCCAGCACGTAAGTGGCAAAGTCTGATCTTTCTCAAGTACCACCACTTATAACAGAGTCGGCAATAGATCCTCTCCTTGCGTAGCATACTGTGCCATTGGGATAACGGCGACTGTCATCATTGGTCCTATCCTTCATCAATCAAAGGCTCCGTCGCTGCGCCTGGAACCGTCGAAGCGGATCGACCATGACTACAACTCGCATAAGAAGGCTGCAAAGAGATTTGTTCACAAATCATTGCATCCTTTATCCAGAACCTGCCAGACTTTCGCCTTCGGGCCTATGAAAGGATCTACAGTGCATCCCGCTTTGGTTCCTTCCCTAGTACGGTAATAACGACTCTACGATGTAGCAGCTTTTTTTTTTTGATGCCGAACCATTCGTTCATCATCTCAAACTATCCTTGATATGGACAGTAATCAAAGCGCAAGTCAAGCGTCCGGCTCCCAGCAATTCCCACCGGATGCGCGAAGTGCCGCCCGTTTCCATTTACAAGCCGCAGGTCATGATGGGGCAATTGACACGTCTTTGGATCACAGAAATGTGTACAAAGTTTGTTAAATTCATTAAATCGATCCCACCTGAACCTAATGCTCATCGGATGTAGCCCACGACCCAAGAAGAAATCCAGTTCTATGAGAATATTAACGATTCCGACTTCCTCATTGAACACCCCGGATTAGTCAAGATAAAGCCTTTCATTCCTGCATACAAAGGATGTGTTGATCGCTCTTCATATACCAGGTCCGATGATTCCATGCAAACCGAAGTTGAAGAAGAGGTTCCTGTATACGGAGAAGGTGGAGAAGTGGTCGGATACAAGGAAAACACTGCAAAGAAGCACACCCACGTGCGTCGTCCATGGTGTTATTTCAAAATTTGTGGCTCGAAGCTCATTGCCATACGTAGTCAATTGTACTTTCAAACTTATTATACGAGCTGCAGAACCCTACTGTAGCCGATTTTAAACTAGGGAAACGATGGTGGGGAAGTGGATCGGGGCAGGCCAAACGCTTTAGACATGATAAGTCATGCGCGGCCACGACTAGCAGTGCAACAGGTATTCTATTTGCAGGGGAACATGTGAGTTACATTAGATCAGATTTGGTCAGGGTTACCAATTGTTGGATCTCACCCCCATCTGCAGACATGGGTCCCTGGCCAAGAAACCTGCGTTCCGACTACCAAAAGCTACGGGTACAGCCTTCGAGAAGACACTTTGAGCGACTCTATGGCATGTGTCTTTCCAAGCGTTACAGATCTGCATCTTCCTTCTGAAAAGCCATATCTGGCTTCAGAGACTGACCCGAGCAGTTGGCTACAAAGAAAAAAGTCGTCGGATTACATGGTAGATATGTCAAATAGGGCCCTAAAGTCACTTGAAAGCGTTACCGATATAAGAACAGCTACGAAAGAATCAGGATGGAGCTATCCAGGAAGTTCGCTACTCATTGCGCATGGTGTGTCCAAGTTTACGGGGAAGACAGAAGTCAAATGCGCTTTAATTGACTTTGCGCATGCGCATAAGCACAACGATGAGTTGCCCCCGGATGGTGTTGACGATGGATTGGAGACGTTGTCCAAGCTGTTAGAAGACAGAGCCAATTATTTGGAGTCCTATCGCCGCACGACCGCTCGGCGCCATGATACAGCAGAGCTCTGAAGCGCGCGACTTTGGAACTCCATTTTATTATGTGCACCAGGTGATTCCAAAAACCATGGGCTTCTTAGATACATGGAGAGAACTGATCATTTTATACATTCAACTTCTGACATGCACGATCAATCTATGAAATTAAGCAGCAACCTTGTCGAGCAAAGCCTAAACGAAATAGTCAGCCAAACGTACGATGTCGCAAAAACAAGTATAGACCCACATTGATCTTTGCGGGGACAGCGCCGGTAACAGTCTCGATCACCTTGCCGTCTTTGTAGGCGACAAAAGTAGGCATGGCCTTGATTTGAGCCTCCTTGGCAATGTCCTGCAGAAAGGCAACGGCTGAGTATTCCATCCAACTGCACAACGGGAAGTAACGAACCTCTTGCTCCTCAACATCGACCTTAGCAAACTTGACATTGGGGAACTTGCCCTCAAGCTTGGCAAAATGGGGAGAGATCATCTTGCAGGGACCGCACCAAGTCGCCCAGTAGTCGACGACGACAACATCGGAGCCAGAAGTCTGTGTGAGCAGGGTCAGCAGATAGCGACCACAATCTACGGGGTGAGGCTTACGAGAGTCTTCCACTCGTCGTAAGATTCAATAGCCTTGACCATTTTGATGTCTTGTGTGATGTGGGTTGGTGACACTATTAAATAACTGTTTAGTTGGTTATCCAAGATTAACTACTGTTAAAGCATAAGATCTTTGACCAAAATGGGTTTTTGACTCGTTGAGTCCTCGTTTTTATACAACAGAGCTCCCCATTGTCATCGCTGACTCATGACGATTTCCAGCAAATAATTGATGATAAATAATTCTGAAAGAACTCACGAGAATGCTATGTCTTTTAGTCAGAAACAATGTTGGAAGTTGATAGACTAAGTTGATGATTAAGCTGTTTCTTTGGCCTGCGGCTTGCAGTCTTCGAAGTTGCTGGCAGCGGACTTGTTGCGATGTGGCGTGAAGGGTGTGGTCCGGATCTCTTCGGGTGAGTGGCGTCATCTCCGGTGGGCTACCATTGACATGACTTGGCGGGCGGAATCTGCGGAAATCACGTCACTCGGCATTTCTAAGCGGGTGATATGTGGCACAATCCACAAGCGGCCGTTTCCGCTTCTGAACAAAAACGACGACATGGACATGAATGAATGAAGCAGCAGGCAACAGACACATTTGTCTGTGCAGCAGCAGTGAGGCAGCAGATAGCGACCTTGTATTCATATTTCCGTAACTGTAACTAATCAATAATTAGCGGTCCAGCCATTACGTAGCCATACGTAATAAAGCTAGCTGTTAGACTCGTCGAGAGCTGAGAGAGCTCGAGACTTTAGCCGGTGTAAATAATAACAAGGAATGAAAAAAAAAAAAAGTTCAGAACATGGCTATGTGCAGCGTCCAACGAACCTGCAGCTTGCTTGCACCACTGTATAATAATACCGCTGTACGCAATGACCGACGATCGACGAAAGCGAGAGGAGAAGAATTCTAAATAAGAAGGCTTTTCAAAGCTCAATGCTCAAAGGATCTATGAGCGTGCCTGGCCGATTTGGTTTGCGAATGCCATACTGTTTTCAAGAATGATGGAAGATGGGAGAACGGCCGAATGTGGAGGAGGATGGGGGATGAACAGTTGCTGGTGGTCGGGGTGCCTTGGCGCCGTGGCGCCTTTATACCTAAACGCCTATTAATACATACTCAGTACTTAACGTCCTAATATTGACTACATATCGCCTGCTATTAACTGCCGTTTACTGACTACTGAAATGACTATTGACTTGGTATTGATCCCCGCGCATTACACGTTATACGCTTCCACGGCTTTGAAAAATGTTTGCAACCTTCGTTGATGGCTGGCTAATGGATGATGATCTTTTTGATCAATTAATTTTGAACTTTGACGTTTGGTTCCTGATCGCATGGGTCCTTGATGCTTGTGGATGTTATTTCAGTCATTTCTCGATCGGGTAATGAAACCGGGTGACGGGTGCCGCCAGGCCCGAAGTGTGTTAGCAGTAGTGTGCCCGACATGGTCTAGTTGGCGGCTCTGTTTTGCCTAGCGGCATTCTTAGTGCAAATCCGCGTGAGACACGAAAATGAAACTCGCATTGCTAGCTCCAGTCCTATTGTAACTATGGACGTAGCCTAGCGATCCGCTAACAAATATTTATATTCCCATCATCCCACTTTCTCTTTGACATGTTCATATCCACTCCTTATTCTGTCCATTCCTAGTTCGATTCCGCCCGCCCGCCAGCCCACACCTCCACTTTCAATCCGCCCCCCACTTACGCCCTGACATGCCTCAGCAACTGGCGGCATGCTCGACCTCTCCGTTACCCCCAAGCACGGAAATGCAGGCGGTCGTTACTTTCCCCACACAGGCAAGTCCATCTGTGCTCGAGTGCTCAACTGTACGAGAAGCGAATCCAATGCTGACGCGATACAGGCCATCTTGGCGTAAGTCCGGTAGTAGTCCAAGGCAAGGTTGCAACCAAGCTTCCGCCTGTCTGCGATCCTCTTCTCGTCAAGAATATTTCCCTGCGCATCAAATGCACCGAGTACCGCACTGGTGGCGCATTCGAAGGCGACCTACAAAATACATTATGGGAACAGTCGCAATTACTCCTTGCCCCGCCAGACGGCGAAAAGTATCTTAACGTAGGTGATTGGGATCAGCAGTTTAAAATGGCTATTCCTATAGAAGCGGCAATGCAAGGGAGGAGTACGATGTGCATAAGAGAGTACAAGGTCGTGTGGAGAATGGAGGTCGCTATCGAGCACAAGCCGATCCACTATGTGGGCACAAGTATCACAAAGGCTTTTGCTCTCAACTTGCAAAATCATCAGGCCCCTCCTTCGAGGCCTCTTTCCCCTTCACCGTCTTTATACATTGGCTCAGATGCCTACGTTTCCAACGTGTGTCTTAACGTCCCGCACGGCGTTTTCGGACCTGGTGACTCGTTTCACGTTTCCTTGGTGATCAAGCCAGAGAATCCTAGTACCATGGTAAAGAAGGTCACGGTGGTGCTGGAGCGTCTTATAGAACTGGTTGGCTCCAAATCCGCTGGTCGACGGGATTCCTTTAACGATCAATCACCTCCGAAAAGACGCCATATTCACTCTTCTCGATCTTACTCTCCTACGCAGACTTCGAGACTCTCTTCCATTCTCCGCAGAAGCCTATCGCCTCGCCCGCCTTTCCATCGGCTACAACCTGATCCGTATACCTTGATCGGTCCTTCTGTTCAACACGAAGGCCAAGTAATTCGCGACAAAATTACAGAATCGTCCAGTACCGACATGACTTCGGGAGGGCCTGGATTCCGGTGTTCTTTACCCATGTCCCTTCCACGTCGAACAGGCAAATGGGCTTTGGGCGAGACTCACCAGACCGGCTTGGTATCAATGTCTTATCAACTCAGAGCTTCAATCACACTCAAAGGAGATCGTCGCTCATCACCTTCCAAGACATTCATCCTCCCTGCTGCCCCTATCATCCTCATTTCCACCTCAACCACAGAGAGATTAAATGCAGTTGCAGCGGCCGAACCTAAAAGAAAGAAGCTAGGGTCATTAGGGAAGGGTCTGTATCTTCACGGAGAGAATAGCAGCATCGTTGATTCTCGGAATCCTATCCATCGCCAAGAGCCTCCGGCATTGTCAACAGTCACTAGTGTTGCAACTAACATTAAACCTATCCTCTTGTCTCCGGATAAATCGCAACATCCACCTCCGCAATCAATCTCTTTCAGTTTCCCTTCACCTCCGCAGCGTTCTCCAACTGTCAGTTCCCTCCCTATACAATCCCTTCTCAATCCGGAAAGCTCCAAATCACCCCCCAACCATCAACTGCCCTCACCCCCTCCTACTCGCCAGGGTCCAAGGTCACTTGACGTAACCGCGAATCCGGAATCTGGTTCTTTGCTTCATATGTTTCACGCTCAAGGATCGGGCCGTCGTATTTCGTCTACAACATCTGAAGAAGAAGAAGTGCAGCCCTCTCGGTCCCGACAGAAACTGCGTGCAGAACCGCCTACTACCATTGCAGAGTTTGAATGGCCATCTTTACCTTCCCTTGATACTTTGGGTCTGGGGCTACCTCATGTGCCCGAAGATCAGCGTCCAAGATCGCGCCCAAGAACAGCCCCTATACATTCCACATTTGCTATGTCAAAAAATGGTGTGCCGCCGCCGCTGAGCGGGGTGTTTGGGAGACCAATGTCTGGAGGCGAACTGGGACAAAGGCCAATGACTAGTGCGGGAACATCAAGAGACTGGAGGGAGGAAGAGGATGCAGCAACGTTCGCATTCGCTTTACCTAAAGACAAGGAGTATGCAGATACGGGACGATAAGATTAGAAGGTTTTGGCAGTCATTATATCATTATTTCCCCGTTAAACATCAGTTACTCGCTTCGTAACTCAAATAGTCTATAATCATGAGCTGTTGACACATCATTATACATACCCATTGCTGGTTCTTCATTGTTCATATTTTTACACTCGCATTGCTTTCATCATCTCACATTTCATGAGAAATTCATCATTATAACGACACTTATGTATATATGTATCAACTGCTTGTTGCACCAGTTATAGTGCTCATCGTTATTGCTCTAAAATAATTGTAGCGTTACTTCGGTATGTTGTGCCTTTGCACTTTTAAAAAAGAAAATAGCGGACGAAAATGCCGCTTTGTGCCGGTAAATGCCTATATTCTCCGTCGTGGGAACTGGGAACCGTTCAATGGCCTTCGGCCCGAAGCGGCTTGAACGCATCTGGTGATTGCTATTTGTACCGACTATAGTCCGTCAATACACCCATCTTCGCCCCCGTATAAAATAACTCCGTTACTGCAGTTTCTATTTCCTAGACTGCTTTCTTGCCCAATATACTGGTTATCAGCTCTTACCAATAATGGCTCCCGCTCGTAAGTGCTTCGTCCTATAAATTTGTGAAAACTGGCAGTGCTAACTGACGGCATTACCACTTGAATACCACCTCCAGAGAAACACCTTCTCAACACTCCTCAGACCCTTGTGGTCGATTCACTTAAGGGCCTGGCCACTCTCAATCCCAATGTGAAACTTGACGAGGCCCAAAGAGGTGGGTAGAATAAGTTTATTCCATATACAGACTGTTGATCTTTTACTCAGTGATCTACACACCTCCGACTGAATCTAAAGTCGCTCTTCTCTCAGGCGGCGGCTCCGGTCATGAACCTGCCCATGCCGCATTTGTGGGGCCTGGACTGTTATCGGCAGCAATCTGTGGAAACATCTTTGCTTCTCCAAACGTCGCTCAGATCCGTCGAGGACTCGAGTTGGTGACTCGTGAAAAGGGTGGTCTTGTCGTAGTCATGAACTACACGGGTGACGCTTTGCACTTTGGCTTGGCTGCCGAGCAGCACAGGAGTGCAGGAAAACTTGGGGATGTTCGAGTCTTGATGGTTGGGGATGATGTAGCTGTTGGCAGGGAACAAGGAAGCATCGTTGGTAGACGGTGAGTCTCCGAATTGTTGCTACGATCAATCACCGGCTCACCAAAAGACTTAAGAGGGCTGGCCGGTACAATTCTGGTGTACAAAGTGGCTGCTGCTCTTTCCGATAAAGGTGCCGACCTTGACTCTGTAGAGAACATTGCCAAATATGTGGCTTCTCGGCTAGGCACTCTTGGTGTAGGCCTTGAACACTGTCATGTAAGTACATATCACATAAAAAAGGAACAGAAGCTCATTTACCGTAGGTCCCAGGAACTCGTGCTGGTAACTCCCACCTTGGAGCCAACGAAGTTGAAGTTGTATGTAATCCCATTTGCATTTGCCTCGTCCGCATATTCTCACATCCCACTCCAATCTAGGGCATGGGTATTCACAACGAAGCTGGCACTTACAAGCTTGACATGACGACTGCGTCTGAGCTGGTGGGAAAAATGCTCACTCAAATCACCGATACTACCGACAAAGACAAGTCGTTTGTGCCTTTCAAAGGAGATGGCTCTGATGAGGTGGTGTTGTTGGTGAACGACTTGGGAGCCATAAGTGAGCTTGAAATGGGTGGTCTCACAAATGAAGGTACGTTCATAGCTCTATCTTGTAGAGGTGGTTTGCTAAGAACAACAATTAGCTGTCAAGTGGCTTCAGTCAAGGAAGATCAAAGTTCGTCGAGTCCTTGCTGGCACTTACATGACATCTCTCAACATGCCTGGTTTCTCCCTTACTCTTCTTCTCCTCCCTCCTGCTTCCGAAAAAGCACCTTACTCCGCCGATGAGATCCTTGAGTACCTTGACACTCCGGCTAGTGCTCCAGGATGGAAGTGGCATGCGGGTAGGGAACCCGGAACGCTTGATGTGAAGGCTGAAGAGGCGTCTATCCCGGTGCAAAAAGACAACGCTGTTTTACCCTGTAAGTAATATGGCTGAAACCAAGACGTATACTGATTAGAGTACAGCCACTGATGCAAAAGGCTTCCTTGCTGCTATCGCTCGGGCGTGCAAGGCTCTTATTGCCGCCGAACCTGAACTCACTGAACAAGACCAGATCGCCGGAGATGGGGATGCAGGTCTCACTTTGGAGGCCGGCGCCAAGGGTGTGTTGAAGGCGATTGAGGAGGGCCGATTGAAGGGCGAGAATGTTGTGCAGGATGTCAAAGTTATTGCCGAAATCGTCGAGGAGGACATGGGCGGCACTTCGGGTGCCCTTTACTCGTAAGTTGCAGTAAAGCGAAGAAGGTCCGTAAGCTTATATAGTCTTAGTATATTCTTTGCGGGACTGGGTAAATCCTTGAGAGATGCTGCGACAGAGGGTGCCAAGAGCACGTCCCCTGAGGTTTGGAGCAAAGCTGCTGCTGAAGCCCTGGCCACTCTTTACAAATGTAAGTCCAGTGTTAGTACAGGCAATCTAGATGCTTACTACAAACCTTTCATAGACACTCGTGCCCGACCTCCTTCTCGAACCCTTGTTGACCCCCTTGACGCCTTCGTTGCCTCTTTGCCTTCAAAAGGACTTTCATCCGCAGCGGAAGACGCCCTTGCAGCAGCTGATAAGACCAAGGAGCTCGTGGCTAAGGCTGGTCGAGGAGCATATGTGAATCAGGAGGATTTGAAGAAGCGTGAAGTCCCGGACCCTGGGGCTTGGGGTATCTGGCGAATTTTGGATGGCTTGCGAGGGTTCGAGGCTTAAGAATAATGGAACGAACTTTTAGAAGGATAGTATGGTTAAACTCAATGCATCATGATGTATCCCAAAAATGTCTAGGGTTGGGCGGGAATGTGCTGGGATAATGAAAAAAAAGTTATCTATGCGGACATGTTTCAAAAAGCGTGATGACCTACATTGAAACCGGGTAAAGGTGGGAGACCCCACCTAGTAGGATCCCATTCCTCTAAATGGGTGAGGACTTCCTTCGCCCCGTATGTCTCTTCCGGGTTAAGCGCAAGTAATTCAGCATCAGGGACCCAGATGACTATTTATGATTGTATTTACATCAGATAACCACAAGATTGCCCCAATCACATCGACTCACCGTTCATCCCTGCCGCGATGCCGGCTAAGACACCTGGCCTGGCATCCTCAAACACCAATCCTCGACTTCTTTCGGCCTTTTGCTCTTCAGTACATTCGTCAGCAGTGCCCACGTCTCTTCCGAGAGAATGGGCGGCGGCAAGGAATATATCAGGGTTGGGTTTACCACGCTTGACTTCGGGAGAGTCCGCAGTGAGAATTGACGTTGGCGGGAAGAGAGAGAAGATATGGGGAAGATGTGTCTGCAACCGTCCAGTGTAAGTGTGGATTGGGCTGTTGATACGTGCCTAACTCACTGTTTTATGAATAAAGTTTGGCATAGTAGAGCCCGTAGCCAGTGCGATAGGGATTCCAGCGGCATGCTTTTATTCACATTAGCGGCCCCCGTGCCTATGCTCCATGTTGCTTCAGTACTCACCAAACCTTTGACCAATTCTGCAGCCCCTCTCATAGGCTCAACCCGCTTGAAGAGTTCTTCTCTCCTCTGCACACCCTCCGCGATGAATTCTTCGACGGTCAGTTTCTCCAGGATGTCGGGGAAATGCGAGAGAATGTACTCTGCAGCGATACGCTGGGGTTTGCCCATGACACCGGCTTTGATGTCCCAGGTCATTGTATGGCCATAGCGACTGAGAATTGCATCTTTGAAAACTTTTATTAATCGCTCTTATACGTGAAAGTGGATTGTGTCTTACTGGTCACCTCTGTGTAGATCCTCTGGACGCAAGCAAGTCAGTAAATGGAAGCCTACAGGGATGTTGTTGAGCGACATGACAAACCTCAGAGTCACTAGGATGGAACGCAAGATACCAGTGGTCAGTATGCTATGACGAGCAGCGCTTTGACAGCGAATTAAGCAGCTTACACTGGGCACACAAATGGATGAGCGAGAGGACATAAGCGAACTGTGCGTAAGGAATCACGTACTAAGAAGACCATCCATGTCGAAGATGGCATACTCGATTTGGGATGGGATACGCTGTGTGAGTTGGGCAGTCATTGTGGCAGTATATATGGCGAGCTAGGAGATGGCTGGACGATCGAAAGGGCTCGCGGGAGAGAAATAAAGAGGACGAGGTGGGCTGACAGATTTCGTTATTACAGCAGAAGAACCACAACCATCGGCTCCCACCGTTCACGGGGCCTCATGGGTTTGTATGATAATAAGTCTCCAACAATTATCAAGGGAAGACACTTGTCTCGGTATGCATAGATGCAGGCCCTTCAATTTAAAGGAAGGAATATATAGACACCACCGATACATGTACTGCTGGCGGCCGACAATAATTAATAAATTCTATGTATCTTGCTTGCCCCTTCAACATTTGGTAATAAGATAATATTACCTGGGTGCCCATCAAGCGCAATGGTATTTTTTATCGACTGGGATATCCAATTATAAAATACAAATATTTGTCTAACAAAACCAAAGGAAAGTAAAAAGGGAGAGGAATAGTCCGTAGTACGAGAACGTTTTGTTGCTACAAGTGAAAAGAAGGTTGCTTCTATAAAAAAACACGTCTCGCAAAAGACACATCGATTTCTAACAAATTATTGCCCGAAAGGGAGCTGATCATCGGCGACAAACTCTTCGACATTGACAGCGGTAACTGGCGTAGCTGGAATTGTAGATCCTCTCTTGACGCAGGATGTTCTGTCAGGAGAGACGACATAGCCGTCAAAGCATGAGTACACTTGGCATGAGCCATTCTCACAGCCGGTTGTACGAGCGTTTTCGATAAGAGCGCAATCTTGGCTGTTAAGGAAGCGTTGTATGAGTTAAAAATATACAGGAATGATTAAGATGATAAATTGAAACGCACCCAGAACCAAGTGCCAAGCAACCGCCACAAGAGTTCAATTCCGTTTCAAGCTCCACGCACTCGAAGCCAACCTTGAACCAGTCTGCGAGGGAATTGAGGCTCTTCTCCAGGGCCTCGACACTCGATGGAGAAACTTCATCGCCAGGGATGGGGCAAGCAACAGAGCCCCCTGGGCAAAGAAATGAAGAGTAGTCCTTCTTCTTCAAAGGCTCGATTTTTTTGGAGCGCTTGGTGGCACCCATACGACGGGAAGGTTGAGGAGCACGGGGTTGGAGTTTGGAGGGGGGATCTACGCCTGCAGGTGCAGCTGCGACGGGGAGGACGATAGAGAGGAGAGGGGCGGCGATGAGGAAGAGGAAGACCAGGCGGCGTACAGAGGGAGGAATAGAGAACATGATTAGGGCTGATGCTTGAGAGGGGCACGCGGGGAAGAGTGTTTTTGAGGACGTTTGGAAGATTGGGGTGTGTTTCACAACAACTGCCGGATTGAATACAGCAGGCAAACAACGCGCAAGGCGCAATTGATGGGTCCGAGGAGAACTGATCGATCGGGAGGGGAGCACGAAGGGTACTTTGAAGATGGCGCGTGTGGGCGTGGGTATTGAAACTAAAGAGTGTTGCGCGTTGGGCGTTGTGATGGAGATTGGTAGTAGAATGGATACAAGGAGGTTGAAGAAATGTTTAGAGGAGATGGTTTGGCGACTGGAGGGATGTGAGCGATATGAAATGGGAAGAAGCAACGCCTATTAGTGAATGAATCTCAGGGACCAACTGAGATTTTCAGTTCTCTTTGGGTCTCGACAAGTGCTTTAACGCGTCTTCACGCCGGACGCTGGGTTGTTGTTGTTATTGTTGTGTTGTTGCGGAATTGTGGAAGAGATAAAATGTCAACAAAGAGCGAGTGGGAACGATGTGTAGTGGGGACGGACGTCCCACCGCTCCTGCATATGTACATGATGACCGCCGCCCAGCTAGCCTCCAAGGATTTCCAGGAAAAAGCATTAGACCAGGTAAAGAACCTGCCATAAACCCCCCTAAAAATGCCACATCACCCATTGTTGTTCTCGCCCCACATGACAGATTTCCTGCCTTGGGCCCTTCGAGGAAATTCAGGAAAGCAAACTACAAGGTTTCCTTAGCGTCCGGCGTCATTTAATACGTTAAGGGCCTTATTTATGTAATTATTATCGGCATTAGATTGTTAAGGACTGTTCGGCAAAAAATTTAAATGGGTGGCTGGACGCCTTGCTTCTTTCTCAGCCGCTGACAAGACTTTCTAGGTACGACCCTGGATGGAGCCGGGTGTCGTCTGAAGAGATTTGTTTTGGTTTTGGCGGGGGCTTCAGACGTTTGTTTTTATATCACGTAACCCTCTCTTCCCCCGCCGGGAAACTTCAGGGGCTGGCGGGGTGCTGGAATTCGTGTGGGAATTCCCTGCTTCCGCTGGCACCAGTTGGCCAATGCTCAAGTTTGTTTGGACACTCCACTTATGGACGCCTTTGTTTTTTATTTTACGTAAGGCGGCGATGAGTCGAAATGTTGTCGTGGGGTGGAGGCGGTTCGAGTAACGACCGACGGATGACGGGCGGGGACGACAAGCCATGATAATATTCCGAGATTATCATCTTTTCTGCATACTCTTGCCTTCACATCCCTAACATCCCTACGACTGACACTTTTTCAATGGCACCTGCATCTTGGTACCCATCTTCCTGGAGGGAAAAACCCATCGCTCAGGTTAGTGCCCCAGAATCCAGTGACTCGACATGTGGGCCTTTTGTATGTAGTACTGAACGTATTCCTCCTCTCTCAGGATGTCGTCTATGAGGACAAGGCTCAGCTGGAAACCGTTCTCAACAAGCTTCGTCGCTTACCGCCTTTAGTTTCTCCTGTAGAGGTCAGTGTTTGTGGAGAAAACTCACCGACTCTGTTATCCAACATGCTGACTTGCGTGTGTCGTCGGGTTGACTTTTGACTTAGATTGATAGGCTTCGTGCTCAACTGGCTGATGTGGCGGCTGGCAAGGCGTTTCTACTTCAAGGCGGAGACTGCGCCGAGCTTTTTGACGACTGCTCTCAAGTGAGAATTCTGCCCTTTTTGACTGGTTTGCGTTTCTGCGTGGATTTAACTGATCATTTTTTTTTTCCAGGATCCCATCGAGCACAAGCTATCCCTCATCCTGTTAATGTCTCTCATCATCCTGCACGGATCACGTTTACCTGTGGTAAGGATTGCACGCATTGCAGGCCAGTATGCCAAACCGAGAAGTAAACCTACAGAGGTTGTCGAGTTCCGTACTAAAGATGGAAAGACGGAGAAGAAGGAGGTGATGAGTTTCAGAGGAGATAATGTCAATGGTTATGATCCTACCGATAGAGCCCCTGATCCCCAGCGACTTTTAGGGTGCGTCGTCTTTTCTCCGCGAAATGTACTACCCTAACTGACTATGGTCATGGTCTTTTTGTGGCAGATCTTATTTCCACTCCACCGCGACGCTCAACTACATCCGTACACTGCTTTCATCGGGCTTTGCTAATTTACATAATCCAGTTGACTGGTCGTTTTCCCATGTCCGGTCGCCAGAGCTTCAGCAAGCCTTCTCCTCGGTCATTGAGAGTTTGCAAGATAGTTTGGAGTTTATGAAGGTGGCCACGGGCGCTGTTGGAGGTGGTGAAAGGGGTGGTATGGAGACTGTTGATTTCTACACCAGGTAACTTGTTTTTCGTTTTCCCCAATTTATCAATCAGTTTTTGACTCATTAAACCACGATTCGTAGTCACGAAGCTCTGCTGTTAGAGTATGAGGAGGCTTTCACTCGCTCTTGGGACGACTCTACGGCCTCGTCTCCTCCAGCGACGGGTGACTCTACCCCGATACTCTCTCGATCAGCATCTCGTCTCCGTGAAGAAGCATCATCATCATCATCATCTTCCCCATACCCGCACTCTCCTGTCCGTCGTCCCAAATCACCCAAGAATTTGAGCGACTCGATCAACAGTCTGTCCATGTCTGCTGGTGATTTACGAAAAGACGAGGGGAAAAAGTGGTATAATACGTCGGCACATTTCATCTGGATTGGGGATAGGACGAGACAGTTGGATGGGGCGCATGTGGAGTACTTTAGAGGTATTGCGAATCCCATGTAAGTGGTTGTGTTTTTTTTTTTTGGGGGGGGGGGGGAGAGGAAAGTTGCCAATTGCTTAATTGTGAAATCAAACCCTCATATAGAGGTATCAAGATTGGTCCTACCATGGAGCCCGAGGAGATTGTTCGCATTCTTGACAGCAAGTCTAATAATCAAGCTTTGACAATTTTTTTGGCAACTAACTGGGCGGTCAATAAATTATTAGTTGTTAATCCCGACAAGATCCCGGGCAAGGTGACGCTTATCGGGCGATACGGTGCCGCCAAAGTCGATCAGTTCTTGCCCAAGCATATTGATGCCGTGTTGAGAACGGATCATCCAGTGGTGTGGCAGTGTGATGCCATGCATGGCAAGTGAGTAAAACGCATAATCGACGAGAAAACGCGGATTTTGACGCTTTAAAAAACGTGTAGCACCAAATCCTCTGTGCATGACCCTACCCTCAAAACTCGACATTTTGTAGACGTCGTTACCGAAATTACTCGAAGCATGGAAATCCATAAAGAAAAAAAGACGATTCTTGGTGGAGTGCATCTTGAATTGACAGGAGAGGTGAATGACGATGGGTATTCTGTTGTATGTCCCCTTTTTTGATGCTTTTTGTGCGAGGGCAAAAAGGGCTAAAAATAAATAAAAAAATAGACAGAGTGTATTGGTGGTTCGATGGAGTTGGAGGACAAGGACCTCTCGTTCAATTACAGAACCCATTGCGACCCGCGTCTGAATTATGAGCAGTCTCTAGGTGGGTTGAATTCGTTGGAAATTGGATCAAAAATGCTTATCGGCTGGACCTTGTTTCTGCAACTAGACGTCGCATTCTTGCTTGCCGACTATCTCAAGTCAAAGAGAAGAGGCGAAAGACCGCACGATATCTTGCTTTCAAGCTTGCGTGGCCGAACGAATTGATGCATGTCACATGGTTTATACAGTAGTCTATGCATCATGGTCTATATCATGGTCGGCCCTGTTTGTCGAGCTCTTCAATAACGAGTCGTGCGCCGTCAACGATAATCTCGTGCTCAACCTGTAGGAATATATTAGCGCTGTGCTACCCATTAGCATGTAAACTCGCCGAATGTATTCTCTCTTCCAAATCTTGCAGCGTGTCCTCGGGCTTGATTTCAACCTCCTTGACGAGCAGGGGCTCTCCCCTGTCCACTTCGGCGACGACCCTGTGGACCATGACACCGGTGCGTGTGACCTCGCCCTTTTGGAAAGCGTCCAAGGCTCTCTCGATAGCATGCGCGCCGTCAAATGCACCAGGCAGGGCTGGGTGGAGATTGATGATGGGCACGGGGAACGACTGGCTGGGCGGCGGCTGGGGAAGCTCGGGCGCGGGGACGTCGGGATGTGCCGTGTTGGAGGGAATGGGCTCTGTCTGGGTGGGCAGACTGCTGGGTGCGGGGGGAGGGAGTGCGGGTGCGGGCGGGGCGGCCTTCTTGCCGTCGAGGATATCAAGGAAGCGGTCTGAGAGGATGTGCATCCAGCCTGCGAGGACGACGATGTCGGGGCGGGTGTCGAGGACCTGCCTGGCGACTTCGGCGTCGTAGTCTTGGCGGGTGGCGCCGGGGTTGCGGGCGAGGAAGGTCTTGAGGGCGCAGACGGAGGCGGGGATGGGGGGGGAGTGGGTGCGGGCGCGGGTGAGGCCGTATGCGTTTGAGCGGGAGGAGATGACGGCGGTGACCGCGGCGGAGGGGAGCCGGGGCGTGCCCGCAGCGTCCAGCAGCGCCTGGAGGTTTGTGCCTGCGGGGGTTAGTGGGGGGGGGAGGGGGGCGAGGGGGGGGACTTGCCTGATCCCGAGATGAGGACTGTGATGCGGCGGGGGCGGGGCATCGNNNGCGCCACAAGCCCCCCCGCCCCGCCGCCATTACCTCTCCACCGCCCTCCTCCTCGGCGGCAGCGTCCTCGTCGTCGCCTACTACTATGACTCCAAGTCCCTCCTCCACGAGCACGTCGCCATGCCCCTTATGCGCCTCGCTGCAGACCCCGAGCAGGGCCACAGGCTTGCCGTCAGAGTCCTCGGCTGGGACAAGTGGGCCAGGCCGCGAGACATGGGTGTCGACGGAGACGAGCTGCAAGCAGAGGTAGGCTCGCTCTGGGACATGCTTGTCGCGGCTCAAACTGATATCGTGTACAGCTGTTCGGCATGCATCTGAAAAATCCCGTCGGCATCGCGGCTGGCTTTGACAAGGACGCGGAGGCCATCGATGGTCTCTTTGACCTCGGTTTCGGCTACGTCGAGGTCGGAAGCGTCACTCCCGAACCCCAGGTACGTGATGCCAACTAATTACCCCTACAATTTCTGACCCATGTAGCCTGGTAACCCTAAACCTCGATTTTTCCGTCTCGAAGAGGACGATGCGTGTATCAATCGATATGGATTCAACTCGCTCGGACACGGCCACGCCCTCGCCCGACTTCGTCTCCGTCTGGCCAAATTCGCTCACGACCATCCCTCCCTCTTCCCGTCCCCTTTGCCCGCAAACCTCGTCCCACCCGCCGGTTTGCCGAGATCATTGAGAGCAGGACAGCTGCTCGCAGTCAACTTGGGCAAGAACAAGGCCAGCGACGCAGATTCAAACGACGACTACATCCGAGGCGTCAGGACGCTCGGGCCCTATGCGGACGTGGTCGTGATCAACGTGTCAAGCCCGAATACCCCAGGCTTACGGGCTCTCCAGGGCAAGCAGCAGCTCGAGCGACTGCTGAACGACGTCGTCGATGAAAGGAACAAGATTGCGCACGGGACCGGCCTGCCCAAGATTGCAGTCAAAGTTGCATCAGATTTGAGCGAGGATGAGCTGGCAGATGTAGCGAGTGCGGTGAGGAGTAGCGGTGTCGAAGGCGTCATTGTTAGCAACACTACTATCCGAAGAAAAGAGCTCAATCTTATTTCCGGTACATGTCCCCATCTCTTAATTCTCTTTTTTTCTCAAGCTGACAGAATACCACAGGCAACCAAGACCAGATCGGCGGTCTCTCCGGCAAACCCCTCTTCCCCTACGCCCTCAACGCTCTCAAGACTCTCCGCCCGCTTCTCCCTCCGTCAATCCCCATCATCGGCTGTGGCGGTATCTCCTCCGGCTCAGACGCCCTCACCATGGCCAACGCCGGCGCCTCCATCGTCCAAGTCTACACCTCGTTCGGCTTCCGAGGTGTAGGTACCCCGCGCCTGATCAAAGATGAAATTACCGAGCGCCTCAAGGCCGAGCGCGAGGCCGAGGCCGAGGCCGGGGGCAAGGGCGGATCATGGAAGACTCACGTAGGCCGCGACTGGGTATCGTCAGGTCAACAGCCGATGGGATGGGACGAGAACCGTCTTCAACAGGAAAGCCAAGCGCTCGTCGAGGAGGCCAGGGGGCTCGCAGAGCTTTTGCGGCAATCGAATGATAAGGAAGAAACAGTCAAGCTCGTTGAGCAGGCTGAAAGGGCGTTGGGGATAGTGAAAGAAGAGGTGGCGCCTCTGCCTCCATCTTCGGCAGCAGCACCTGCTCCGGTTGAAGCTGCAGTCCCTTCACGAGACGGGTTTGTGATTGAGAGCGGCGGTGTCGGTGCGCCATCTATAGGAGAGGCATTGATCGCTGAGCCCGTGCCGCAAGTCGATCTCGCACCCATTGTAGTATTGGAAGAAAAGAAGACCAATGTCGACGAGAGGAGGGAGGGTGGTGAAAGGGATAATGAGTGGAAGCAAGCAGTCAAGACTGGGCCAAAGAGGTTAGTCTAGATGAGCACCGGGGGGTTTTGGATTCCAAGAAGAATATAAATCACAATTTTAAAATATGCATTGGGCATAAAATATACATTGTTAAAAAAAAAATAACTCTTTCTGATAACTATCTCCTTTCCAACCACTTTTTCGCCATTGTTGCCGCAAAAACGCCTGCCGCACCAATACCAATCACACCCCCGACCCACCCAGTATAACCCACCACATCCTTCTGCCACCTCTCCTTCCTCAGCGCTTCCGAATAACCTACATCCGGCCTAAAAGTCACCATCTCATACAGACTCGTCCATCCTCGTACTCTCTTGGTGGGGAACGGCTCCGTCAGAGACAAGGTCGCTTGAGGTGCAGATCGGAACAAGGTGGTGAACATCTTGTCGACCTGACGACGGAGATGGTGGAGTGGAGAAAGCACGTGCGAGCGCATTTCAGTGCTAAGCAAAGTTTTAGCTACCAATTAAAAATAAATAAAAAAAGGACATACTAGTTTTGCAAGGCCAGTTCGCAAATCGCCTTCAAGTCGCCTTGCCTTTCATCAGAATACGCCTTTAGAGCCAATTCCAGCTCGGGATCCGTTTCGCCAAGCGCAAGTGTGGTTGTAGACGAGATGTGGTGTCGCTCAAGGATAGAGCTGAGCACCCGAACGTCTTCAAGACCGCAGTTGAGTCCTTGTCCATAGAAACTATATTATTAAAAAAAAAAAAAAGACACGTAAACAAGGTGCTCTAAATCAGCAAAAAAGTTTTGGATATCTGTCGAGAGACTTATGTGGAACGTTTACGCACGGAACCATACTGTGGGATGCATCGCCCAGAAGGATGGCGTGGGATGACCATGCGGAGGGTGTACACTGAAAAAAAAGAATGTCATTTTTTTGGTCAGTCAAAACCTTGCCCTGTATATAATAACAAAAAGATTATACTTGCATTGATAGTGACCAGGTTACCTCTTGGATTTTTTTCAAAATCATCAAGAAGCACTTTTTCACCTACAATGTCCACTGCGGAAGGGAAATGTTCTCTGAAAAAAGTCGCGGCAGATTCACGAGTGTTGAGTAACTCGAGAGAAGAAAACGGAATGAATAAAGTCAGAGTGAAGGAACCATCCTAAATAAAAAAAAATAAAAAAATTGAATTAGTGTGTTTTGATCAACTATGCAAAGGAGAGAGGACAAAAAACGCATACTTTATTGGGAAGACCGATAAGCATGAAAGCATGGCGAGGCCAGATGTGTAAATGGTTTTTATCCATAGCATAGCCACCCGGGAAATCCGGGTTGGAAGGCATATGGAGCTCAATGTAGGCATGTGGAATGAAGCTTTGTGAAAAGTCAATCCTGAGCAGTGTGTTTAGTCTTTCTTATAGTGTGGGATACCGGTAACTTGATTATACTAACCGTTCTGCACGCATCATTGCAGTTCTGACTTTAGACCAGCTGCCATCACATCCAATGACCAGATCAAACGCCGTCCCGTCGTCTTCATCCTCTGTGCTCTCCTTTTTATCCTTTCCACTTTCTTCACCAGGTAGTAAAGTCGCTTCTTGTTTATGAGACGCATAAGCAACACGGTTCTTGAAATCTATGTGCTTGAGCTTGGTGTTGAACCTGAGTTTGATTGTTTCGGGAAGCGATTGAACCAGTCGCTGATTGAGAATTGGACGACTGATCGAGTTGATAGACTACTTCATCTATCAGCCAATGCATTCCCATCTCCCCATCGTCAACAGACAGACAGACCTGGCCACCGATTGGATCATAAAGTTGACTCTCTTGCTTCCCATCTGTGTGGTGGATCATCCGTCCCTTCATCGGTATCGCTTCCTCCAGAAAGTTCTCGGCGATCGAGGGATCAACACTTCGTAGTGCTTCGAGACCTCGCGACGATATAGCGAGATTGATAGAACGGAGATTACTCGGAGCAGCATCTTGACCTCGAGGATCTATAGTCATCATTGGCCTATATTTCAGTACTCTAGATAAAAGTCTGACTGACCATCGCGAGATTCCCAGACCTCCACTTCCCAGCCACGACGATGGAGGCTCAGCGCCGTCAGAGCACCGACAGGACCAGCACCAACAACGAGAACTTTGCGAGCCCGTGATTGTGGCATAATTATTTGAGAGCACAAGTAAGAGTGAGGTTGAGTGGAAGTTCTGTTAGTTGTCCAGTTGGCGTATACAGTATCTGTATAGCAGTTGCAGAAATAAAAGAATAACGAGGAAAAAAAACCCCAACAACGAACACACACAAGTTTATCAGTCGTACGTATTTATCGTCATCGGAATGGTCGAGCGCGACTCAGAGTAATCGAAGTGCCCCAAGACTGAGCAGATCGTAATAGATAGTCGCGCAGCCGACGGATCAACCAGTTAGCTGCTGGAATTAATCAGCCGACTAACGTTCTGCATGCAGTAATGTTGATGCATCAATAGAAACGTGCCTATGCTTGCCCTTCCCTTGGCTTACACAGCTCACGGATCCCATCCAAGCTTTCTCTCGCGCCGGTGCGGATAAAATGCCCTTGCAGACTAGCCATGCTAACTACCTTCCCATGAGCCCGCTCATCTTCTACAATGCGTTGCACCGAGTTGCCTAAAGATTCTACTTCCTCGTCATCTAGCGGGAGCTCTCCTTCCCTCAACACTCTGCCTTTTGTGCCATCCTCATTGACTGAATTGCCATAAAACTTGACAAACAGTCGTTTGGCTTGTTCACCAGCAGCATCATCCAAAAGTTGTTGAATGTCAACTCGACCTGGTCGAATAAGTGCCGGATCAAGGCGATCGTAATGATTGGTAGTCATGAAAATGATCCGCTCTTCCGATGATGCGACACCGTCAAGAGCATTTAAAAGGCCGGAGAAGGTGACAGAAGATTTATAGCTTGAGAGTTGTAAGATACCATCGCGGCGTATGATGCGTAAACTCACTCACCCGTCCTCGCTCGTTTGTATGCGTCTATTAAAAGCCGAATCAATGTCCTCTAGCAGCACAAAACTCCGCTCTGGTACCAGACCCAGCAAATGATTAAGTTTATCATCCGTAAGACCCCTCTCGCTAAGATTCATGAGACAGATATTGTAGTTCAAGGACCCTGCAAGAGCCTGGATGAACGATGTTTTACCAGATCCCGGAGGCCCATGTAAGAGATATCCTCTTCGGTAGGGGATACCTAGGCAAGCGATTAGACGGAGAGAATTATCAGGAATCGGATACACCTACCTCTTTCCGCGTACCATTTCCCTCGACCTAAAAAGCCCTTCAGATCGGATTCGATCTCTTCGGCAATTCCTTTACCCAGGACTACACTGCCCATTTCCCTTCTTCTCCTTGGTTTGCCGAATGGACGCCACTCGACACCCCACGCGGTATAAACAACAGTCTTACCCTCAGTCGAAGCCTCAGCAAGGGTTCGCGCCTCCTCAAGGAGAGATGAAAAGAGGTCTCGCGAAGTTGAAAGTGTTGTCAGGGTCAATGTCTCCCAAGGTGTTCCAGAGTGCAGGTCCATGAGTTTAGAGTCTCGTTCGCGTTTTACCTGATGTATGTATACGTCAGTAATCTGACATCTTTATGCCCTTCACTGGATGTTCACATACTTGAAACCAGGCGCCTCCATATTTGAAGTAATGTGTACCCGGCCCTGGCACTAAATTGAAAATGGCTTCGCTGGCCCCATTTTCGTGCTGTTTGTAGCTTGTTTCCACAGCTAGCTCGTGACTTCTCATGCCTTGACCCCAACCAAACAGACCGGGTGGTTTAGCATTTCCTCTGGTCTGGGCTGCTGACTGATGGGCCATCCACTCGAGGAACCATGGGTATGACCGATCTTTGGAAGGGATTTCAAGTGTCACCAACATTCTTCGTTGAGCCATGGTAGCTCCGAGTGTTATAGAACGACGCAATGCTGTCAGGACTACACCAATGCCCTTTGTGTCCGAATAGAATCAGTGGGAATTTGTATTACATCTAATTCCGAGCCTACCATAAGTCCAGCACCTGCCGAAAAGTAAGGACTGTTATTGGGCGTCAGAATGGAGGCCGACTTTAGCTCACTGACACTCACTTATCGGCCATCATCTTGGATATTAATGACTCTCCCCCAGACGAGCCGCTTGAGGGTAAGGTAGCTTCCCCAGTTGAGCTACTGGCATTTTCAAGGGTGACAGCATCCCCATCTGTCGGTACCGGTGTAGGGGTCGAGGGCCCGGCTTCTGAGGCAGGGTTATGGCTAGTCCGCTGAGGTAAGGGTGATCTGAACATCGTGAAATGTCACACTATTTGAAAGTATGCTGTATCGGTAATTATGTTGGTGACTTCACTGCAGTACGATTCGCGACGGCGAAGTATTTATAATTATGTAGCGGTAGTTAGAACACGTCTCATTTCAAGCTTCTTGACATCCGAACTTTCATCATGTCCTTCGTCACGTGACTGTTAATAACCATCAAGCTGCTTGCTGTTCCGAAAGTCAGCGCGAACTGCACCGGCGACGAACAGAGCGAGCAAAGAATGTATACATTTGACATTAGATGCTTGCAGTATCTCCTAAAGTTCAAAACTCCATTCGGTCAGCCTCTTTAGGTTAACATCCTTCCACTATGAGCCAGTCCAAACCCCCCAGTCCCCCACTCAATATTCCTTCCGGCAACAGTCCGATCACCCCCGATCCTGAGCCTTTGAAACCGGATGAGACTTTAAGTGGAGACAGATTTCATGACTTCAAGGCCGCATTGCGCGTACGTCAACTTTTTGGCGCTTTCTATCTCTAGAAAGGGACGTCGCTTAGCTGAACATCATGATGTTTAGCGGATAAATCCCAAGCAAGATCTCGAGAACATCGGTAAAATACCTTGTGCTAGAAACAGTCTACTGTACGGGATAGCAGGTGGTGTCGGTGTTGGTGCTGTGCGATTTCTCGGATCACGGAGTAAGTTAAGGATTCATACCCAACTGAGATATTGCTAATACCTCGTGATGTACCAGAACCCTGGTTGGCAGCCAACTGGGCTGTTGGTTGCTTTATTGCAATTTCTGTCTTTCAATGGTATCCTCAACCGTTTCGACTTCATTATTTTTGCTGACAATGGTGTCGGCAGGGAGACTTGCAACAGAGCTAGACGGAAAGAGCTTGCGCAAATGCGCGTTATCCAGGAGCGCTATCCACATCGGCATGTGTCCAAACTTCAGAAGAACAATCAAAATTCTGAAGCTGGGCAGGGCGAGCAACGACCTTCATGAGGCGCAAAATGTTATGCATGATCACAGTCACCACATCTCAATAATTCCTCTCAGACTACTGCCCTTTCTTCAGCGATATCGATTTGTGCTGTGGAAGACATGCGGCCGGTTCGCTCCGCACAGGTCACAGTAATGAAAATTGTGGACACTTAGACATGTTGGCACTTTCCGCCCCATCGTTCTGATCACTCAAAGAGTCAGTCAAAATGTTGACGAAAGCTATGTAACTTAGACTGGAACATAAGCTACAGTATCGCGGAACAGGACCTAATGCTGAGGCCCACATGATCCCACATAACCCGTAATGCCATTCACTGTGTAGGCAGGGCATTAGTAGTAGGACGCTTTGTCACAAGGTTTGTCTGGGCGCGACTATGGCAAATTGAGCCAATAATAGTGTTAAAAACCAGCGCGAGAAGGCCCTTCAAGCAAGCATTCAGTAAAGTCTGCACAATAAACGACACAGCGACACAAGCCAGAGCGATCGAACGTGAGACGCGTGAAAATTCCAACAATGGAGGGCAGTGGTAGCAACAAGAAATATACGACATTATCGATGCTCAAAATAGGGATGAGGCATACACTATTTTATGGATTTCTGCATTCACTGTGTCATCATACATACTGTGGATCATTAATTGCCAGTCAATGGCTGCTAAGTAGCAAAAGTAACTTTAGTGACCATACGTATTTACTGCTACCTATTGATAATAATGAATAGCGAGAACGACTGATGACGCACACCGACATTCGTATTCAACAACATCTATATCCCACAAAAAATCAGCAGAATGCGTACGGTGTACGGACGTATGTATGTAAGAAGTATATGCTTCATTCTACTACTTGCTTGTACTGTCATTCAGCTGCTATCATGAGTATTGATTTTATATCAAATTAAATGGCTGCGGCTCGATTTTTTGAGTCTCACTTCAAAAACCAAAAACCATTCAGAAAACGGGAACATAAAAATTCGCAATAAATTGAAAACTTTGCATATTCACAATAACTTAGGATTCGCCACTTACCGAAGGATGATGCGATTAATTAACCGTTTCCGATGACCGCCGATAATACGATACACGAGCTATGAGGCTATCATCGGCGATCTCAGGAGACCTAAACGTGCTGAACTTCGAGATAAGGTTCTTTTTCTGTTATACTCAAATTCTTCCTTGATTATTGTACATATTTGCTGCTCGTTGTCTTCTTTGGACAACGTTGAAAAAAAAAAAAAAAGATCACCACTTCTGGACTGAAAAGTCGGTGATCGTTGAAAGCAATGGTCGTCAGCCCGCCTTCGACTCCTGGTGTGCAAGGTTCCCGAGCGTGGGTGACGCTCGTAACCAATCCTGCGTATGTGGCCGGTAAGTGGTATCGCTCACAGAGTTTTCTTTCGCATTTACAAGGGCGCTTGTTGATGTATTGACTCGAATCATGTATGACAGGTTTACTTACTCTTCATCGCACCCTATCGTCTCTTTCCTCGTACCCGCTCTTGGTGATGACTACCCCTTCACTCCCAGCCACTCATTCGTCTCTTCTTCGTTCCCTTGGTCTCAATCTCATTCCGGTATCTCATCTATCGCCGTCTTCCTCGCAACATCCTGGGTTCGATCCTTCGTTTTCTCGATTTAATGATGCCTGGACCAAGCTGCAAGTGTTTGGGCTTACAGAATACGACAAGGTCATTCTGATAGATTGCGATATGATCTTTCTCAAGGATATGGACGAGTTATTTGACCTCGAGCTACCGGGAAGAGACTGGATTGGAGCTTCTCCTGCCTGTGTGTGCAATCCTCTCAAACTTGAACATTACCCGAAGGACTGGTAAGTTTGTTTCTCAGCTCTTTGGGATTTATTTGCTTACAAACCGTACGTTTTCGCCGCATGGTGCTCATAGGATCCCCGCCAACTGTTCATTATCATTGCAGCAATCCCCCACTTCTCTTCTATCTCCCCCAATCCCATCCTCCTCAGCCCCACGTACAGCACATTTGCTTAATTCAGGGCTTGTAATTTTGCACCCTTCATCAACTATCCTTGCATCATTAATAGACTTTATCAACACATCTCCTACCATCGCCCATGTCAAATTTGCCGATCAGGATGTCATTGCCGAAGCTTTTAAGGGAAGATGGAGGCCGTTACCGTGGTGGTGCAACGCCTTGAAGACGCTGCGAGCTGTTCACAAGCCGCTGTGGAGGGACGAAGAGGTTGGAATCATACATTACATGTGAGTACAGACAAGATGGAATTTCCTTTCGGAAATACATTATATCATTGTGTCTCATCCAAATGACTGTTTTCGTCGATCGGCGCTGATCTTTTACGCGAACAGTCTGGATAAGCCGTGGTCGGCTCGTCCCCCTTCTCTTCCTCCGCATCAGCCCCCCTCGCCCGCTCTACCACCTTCCCCGGCTTCTCTAGACGGGAGCGATGACGGTCAAGCACCCTACCGTGTAGGACCGCAAATTCGTCGCCGACCTTTACCGTCCGGTCTACTCGACACGGTTCGAAATTCACCGCCGCAAAAGAGTTTGACGGATTATAGCGAAGTAGATGCCTGGTGGTGGATCGTGTACGAAGATCTTCTAGATGATCTGAAGGCCAAAAGCGTGGATTGGGAGGCTGTTGATAAGTGGGTAACTCGATAAAAATTGTTTCAGCGCGTTAGGCCGATAGATGTCCACATAGAGCAACTGTAAAAGAATTATAACCGCCATAGGCTCTATACCATTTACTTGTGCCCGCATTTTCTTTTTTGATTTTCGTTGGGAAATGAATATGGCGTGCATTTACCGTCGCCGTCTATTAGATATACAGATGATTGTAGTTATAGTGGAAATTCCTATTGGAAAAATGCCAACAGTTGTCCGTCACCTTTGGGCAATTGTCTAAAGAACAATTTTATAATGTGATAAGTGATCAACGATAGATTACTGTTACACCTTTTCTTCCCATCCCTCCAATCATTTCGTCCAGTCCAAGAATTTTTTCCAACTGGCCCCAGCTCCATCCAAACCTCACTTGAATCTCATCCGCGTGATGGCTCCCATCTAAAAATCCTATCAACTCTTCCTCCAGCTCCTCGGCCTGTTTGACTGCAGCGGCTTCCTCCCTCTGTCTGGCGTTCATACCGTATCTAGAAATGAAACCGCTACCGCCCGGGACGAGACCCCCTGTGGTGTTGGTTCCCGTGGTACTTCCACCTATGGCCCGGCGAGAAGAAGTCGATGGATGTGACTCGGCGGCGGAAACGTGGGAACGTGGGTGTGCAGTATGTGTGCTGACAGTTCCTGTGGTAGAGGGGGCGAAAGGATGCCGGCGAGGGGATTTTCCGTGAAGCGATGGTGGAGTACGCGTAGGTATTGAGGATGGGGAAACGCCTAGCGAGGCATTGGATCCGACGGAGCGCAGGGTGAATGTCGATTCTCCGCCAAGATTACCTCGACTGAGAGACACGGCAGAATCGTTGGGGTGAAACCCACTGGTATGCTGATGACCCTGTTGATAGAGATGTATCTGGGATTGAGAGCGGTCACGGTCTCTATAAAACCCGCTAGAATTCCCACGTACAGAATCATCGAATCCGACTCTTTTGCGATGCTCTGGGACATGGATGAGCGGTTCTCTCCTTTCCACCAGCTTCGGCCAACGGTGCACTCGACGGAGAAAACCCTTGATGATACCGAAAGACACGAATCTCCGCGGGTCTATACCCATTGAAAGAACCTCGTGCGCTTCTATCCAGTCATGCACTGTGATGCCGGGCTGAAAGCGGCTGTAAAGCTGCAGAAGTGTGGGCCAATCGGGTAAAGGAAAACCGGAGCGTGTAACATAACAGGCGCATTCGGAAATGATGGTTTCATCGGCAGACAATCGGGAGATTATTGGTTTAAGGGTGTACATATTGGAGTATTGGAAGATGTCAATCTGAAAAAATAATAAAAGGTCAGCTTCCACACTTGATGAGGGGTGGTGCTCGACGTGCCATCATGACCACCTGGTAATATCTAGAGCTCTCGTCAGAAGAAGCTCTTTATATATTGGCGTTATCAGCTTACAGCATATGTCGTAATGTCTCTCGAGTCAAAGCCTCGTCCGCCTCGGCAAGTTCTGCAATCTTCTTGACATGATTGACCCCATCAATAAACTGACAGACCCTTGCAGCCGTAATATCCCAGTTGTCGTCTTTGTGCGCGTTGAGGTCAACAAGAGCGACAGGAACATGCCAGTCGACACAATCGGGAGGATTTGCTGTGTAGCTGGTGTTGGTCTTCATAGGCCTAAATGACGGAAAAGTGCCACTTACGATAGAATGGAAAGAGTTTGAGCTCCAAAGAGTTGAAACCGTCTAAAGGTATACTTGTCTCAGAGTAAGAGTTTAGGTCCTCAAAGAGCTGTTCTAGAACGGCAGGCAGCGCTGTGTGGTCGGGAGATGGCTTTGAAAGATAGGCAGAATCACGCTGGTATGGACGGATCAGATATGCGTTAGGTACATCGGAGATCAAAGCTTACTTCTGCGCTTCTCAGAATCCTCGCGCACTTTCGCACGATCGGCTCAAAAGCCTCCAGCGAGCTCGAAGAATGGAACACGAAACACAAGTTCCACATATACTCGTTCCGTGTATATGTGCCTTCTGGCGCCGTCATGACATTGGGGAAACCCATGACTCTATACCCCGCCTGTTCATCCTCGTCGCACCCCGTCCCAGTGGTGAGAAGCGTGACGAGACGGCCATGAAGTGACTTTTTGGGGATAACATATTCGGAGATAGGTCCAAAGTTGAGAAGGGTTCTATTTGGCAAGGGAGACGGGGAGGGAGAAGGGGAGATGAAGCGGGATGCCCTGGAGCGGGACCGGGAGCGGGACTTTGAGGGTGAGCGTGCCTCTTCGGCGGTGCTGTCTGATATCAGGTTCTCGGGTACTTGGTACCGGACGACAGGGCCGAGACTCGGGTCGAAGGTGGCGTAGAAGAGCTGCGTGATGGTTATGAGGGATGTGCACGGCGGGGGCGGGACTTACTCCGACTACCTGAGGAAGGAAGGACCTGGGAGTCATTAGTGGGGTGGGAAGGTGAGTCAGCCGGGCCACGGAGACAGGTGCATTAGTGTGGCGGCGCACTCACTCTCCAGTGGCGCCCATAGCAGATTCGATGCCCGTATTCGAAAGGATGGGCTTATCTCTTACACTGCAACGCGAATCGGCACCCGACCGTCCAAAGGACCAAGGGTGTGATTGTCGGCGGCGGGCGGAGATGGGAGGAAGAAGTGGTGACGTGGAGGTTTGCGGGGTGACGTGTATTTGCCTCGGTAAGCGGCATCATTATTACGAAATCATGTCAACTGCCTCATCGGCGATTGGGAAGAGGTGAAAATTGAAAATAAAATAAGCGGGGGCGGCGACGTGGATCGCACATATCTGGCGTTGGGGATTTCCGATTCTGGCAGATTGCAAGTGGATTGGTTTTATTTCATTTCCCCGCGTGCACCATTTCACCTCCTCTCTCTCCTCTTTCAAATTGATAATAACATCACACACCATCCTTGCGTCAGTCACCACCGGCCCCCAGATCAGATTAGATACCAACATGTCAGAGGCAGGTTCAGCGTCCACGCCCCAGTCAAACGCAACTAAAGTACGCACAATCCCATAACTGTCCGATCCCACATCCTGACCTCTCTCGCAGGACCGCCACGAGCCCAGAGGCCGCAAACCAAATGACCAGCTTCCCCCATCTCGTGCACGCGAGGTCCAGCGCGCCTTCCGTCTTCGCCGTGCAGAGCATCTTGCCTCTCTCGAAGAACGCATCCTCCAGCTAGAGACTGAAAACACCCAGCTGCGTGCACTCCTCAGTCTTCCCGCCGCAGACAGGCCAAAGATCGGCTCAGGGCCCACCGGGCGAGGCAAGTCTCTCAAGGAGGGTGGTGTCCCCATGAGCGAGAGAGTCCGCGCAAGGAAGGAAGCGAGGGAGAGGGAGAGAAGAGCCTTGGGGCTGCCGGATGCTGACACCACAGACATGAGCGAGGCTGAGAGGGGAAACGGCAGGGACAGCGCGACACTGTCCCCACGTGCGACAAGCGGCGCCGGTCCATCCAATACCACCACCGCCGCCCACAACTCTCAGCAGCAACCCAACATTCCTCACCTAAGCAACCCTCAGAACGTTCCTGCCCTTTTCAACTCTCCTCCACATGTCTCCCCCGCCCCGTTTAATTACCAGCTGCCCATGCCCTTCAACCTCCCCGTGTCTCCCGATACACAATTTGCTGATTTCACCAATAACATTGACAATTCTCTCTACAAGAACAATAACGCTTCTGCTACACCCAATTTTGGCGGCATGTTCAGCATGTTCTCATCTGCCGATAATAATGGCGACAGTAGCGCTAGTGGCACGGGTGTTAATAAACCTTCTCCCATTTCTCCACCCTTGACCAATCCTCCAGCACCATCGCCTTCCCAACTCGACCTTCTCACTCGTCTCAAGAGCTGCTGCCATGTCTCAGACTCTCATGTCGTCAATGATCCTGGGCTTTTGGTCTTTGCCACGCGTCTCTGCCAATCATTTGGTTGTTCGTTTGGTGGCGCGCACACGGAAGCCAATCCTCGGAGTGATACTGAAAACCTTACCCTCGAAGATGCGTGGCGCGCTCTCAAGGCGACTCTGGATCCTGGAGGCGATGGCGATGGGGAAAACAGGATCAATACTGGCAAGATGGCAGCAGAGTTGGTGGTCCGTGCTGCTCATTCGCGTGGTGCCGGCGGTTGGATCACGTGCAGGTACCGTGAAGGACTGTCAATAAGGAGGAGCATGGTGCAGGCATTAGTGCAAGGTTTGGGAGGAAAGCTCGATTGAGAGTCTGGGAAAAGTTGGTTGCGTTGTCTTGTCGAAAGTTGTACTGTTAATCTAGCATATATACATGTCTTCAACGATAGAGTATATTGTGTCTTGTAGGGGGTTTTGATCTTAATCGTGGACTTTCTACCAGTATGATTTTGGCTGTTTGTACGATATGGGGCTGTTTGGTATCAGCCATGCAACATTTACGAAGCGACACCACCACTCGCGACAGTATCTTTCCCAAATGTCGGGCAGCATTTTACGCTCCATCGTGCAAACATTTATCTTGCTAAAACATTATTCTTTGTCTGTGACACTGCTCCCATTCGTAGCTCTCCGTCTTCTCCCCTTCAGTTCCATGAGCTCAATCCTTTCTGGCGCTTGCTCGGAACCGTCCCTCCTTGAGACCTCTCCTCTCCCTCTTCTTCTGTCCTTTTTGCTCTTCCTCCAAATAGCTAGCAAGCTCAATGCACCGGCTACTAGCCCCACAGGCGGTACCAACCAGCAAACCCTCCACCACCAACCTGAATCTCCACCTTGCTGTGCCTTCCACTTGGCAACTGTCCTATCGACCTGGTCGTTCAGATCTGAAAATGAACCTGAATTGTCAATGACAGACGTAGCGTAGGAAAGCTTGGCCGACAGTGGTAGCTGAGATGCAATTCGGCTTGAAGCTTGGGATTGGGTCAAAGGAGGATTAGATTGGCGACTGAGGAGGCGCGACAGCTGGAGACGCTCGTTGCTATGCAGACACCGGTTAGTAATGGTTTCCATGTAAGCGTTAGCGAGCGGCCATCAAGGACATACACATATACCACGACAGTATCCCCTACCCACTTCCACATACCCGCTTCAATCAATAGCGGCACATCAACGATCACACACCATTCCCCTTTTAGCCAATACCTTATGATGCGTTTGACCATTTCTTTCTTCACTCTCGGATGCACGACCCCGTTCAACCACTTTCTTTCCTCAGGGTCATGAAAGATGATATCACCTATCGCCCCTCTATCGAGCGATACTCCGTCTTCCTGCAAGATGCGGTCAGGGCCAAAGTGTGTGACAACGAGGGAGTAACCAGATGTGCCAGGCTCAATGACCTCGCGAGCAATGAGATCAGCATCTATAATCGGGAGATGATGTCTTTCAGAGAGGAGTTTAGAGACAGTTGATTTGCCTGTGACGGATCAGCTGTATGAGGCCGGAAGGCAGAGCAGCCGAGTTGGAGAAGACGCACCGGAGGCGATCCCGCCGGTAAGACCGACGACTGTGAGTGGTGAGCAGGCGGATACGATACCGTGGCATTGATCTCTGGGCCAACTCACTCAACATGCTGGATGATTATTGTAGTAAAGGAGAATTGACAAGAGAGGAGAGGCCGGGAACGGACGGAGGACGAAAGTGAATCAATAACGTAGTCGAGCAACGCGGTGGAGGTCATTCTCACATTTCCTTGACACCGATTTGGGAAATCTGCAGTACATTGTTTTGAATCACAGCCACTTGCATAATTTTCAAGCATGCCCCCGGATACGATAACTATTTCATCCCTCACACTTCACCTGCAGCATGGCCTAGGTCCCTCCGCCTTCCACCTCACCCCATCCCCTCCCTGCCCAGCCCTTCTCTCCCTCACAATTCACCTCGTTCCCAATTCTGTCTCTGCTACTGCCGCAGGGGACTCCATGGCAGGCCTTAGAGTAAACTACTCTTCAGTATCCAAAGCTGTATATGCCCTTGTGAATGATGCTGAAAAGGTATGGAATGGACCATGGGAATTGATGCACGCTGTCAGTGCCATCCCGCTAGGATTTGATGACGTCCAGAGCGTGGATATCCGCCTAGGCCTTCCAAAAGCACTGTTACATGCTCTAGAAGCTGTGTACAAGGCGTCATATACCAAATATGGTGAAGAAACCGACAGGAACTGTACAATCCGGGACTTAAAGGTAGTGTGTATTGTGGGGCTACATGAGCATGAGAGAAAAGAGAAGCAGAGGCTGGAGTTGGACGTCAAGGTCAGAGAAGCCGATTGGAATGTTTGGGGACACAAGGGGTTTGCAGATGAAGTATACGATGTAAGCTGTACAGCACTTGTGCTCAATTATCTTCCATCACTGACGAGCCGTGGTGACAGTTTGTGAGCAACTCGGCTTATGGAACTCTCGAATCGTTGAACCACGAACTGGGACAACATCTTCTAAAGAGCCGCTATCTGGGGGATTCCACTCAATCTCATCTAGAAATCACAATCAGGAAACCATCGGCAATACCTTTTGCTACTCCAAGCATCACCATTCACCGCTCACAGGCCGATTATACGCCAACTCTACCATCTGGCTCTGCTCGCAATGCACAACGCGAAGCCCTTGAGAGGGTATTCGTGGCTATTGGCTCCAATATTGGTGACAGAGTAGCCAACATCACAAAAGCCGTAAGGCTTTTAGAGGAGGCTGGATGTAAAGTGCTAGATACTAGTAGGCTGTACGAGAGTGAACCGATGTATGTGGAAGATCAAGACCGGTTCGTCAATGGCGTCATTGAGGTAGGTTAGGTTACTGCGGACACATCTATGAAGATATCTGTTAAAACTTACCCGCAGCTGGCGACGTCGCTTGAGCCCTTGGAAGTTCTCCGATTGCTCAAACAAATAGAGAAAGCTGTGGGGCGAACAAAGACATTCACGAATGGCCCTCGAGTCATCGACCTTGATCTGGTCTTTTATGGCCATCGAGTGGTCAAAATTGGCAATGAAACTGATGAGGAAGATGAATATGGGATCAAATGGTTAGAGTGCCCTCACAAGAGATTGCGTGAGCGAGAGTTTGTTTTGAGGCCGCTGGCCGAGTACGTTTTAAAACTGCTTTCTGAGAATGGAGTTCCAGGGGCTGACCATCTCCAAAGCATTGATCCAGAGTTCACGCACCCTGCGCTTCGCCGATCCGTCGGCCAGCTTCTCGCTAGTCTTCCAACTACGTTTCCACCATCTCTTTCACCCATAATTCCCTTACACTCTCATGTTTCGCCTCTTAGGCTTTCCATCCCTGCCTCGCCATACATCATGGCTATCTTTAATACAACGCCAGATTCATTTTCTGATGGCGATCTCACCAGGACCGAAGTCGTATATGCGCTCGCCGCTTGCGAAAAGCTGCTAAAGGGACCTGAGCCTCCAGCCATCCTCGACATTGGGGGAATGTCCACGCGCCCAGGTTCTGAACCCTGTTCAGAGGAAGATGAGCTCAGTCGCGTTATTCCACTTGTCAAAGCCATCCGGTCATCGAGTGATCCCATCGTTGCATCTATTCCGATATCGATTGACACTTATCGACCGTCAGTTGCCAAGGCTGCCGTTGAAGCTGGTGCGTCCATCATTAACGATGTCCGTGGCGGACAAGAGCCAGGAATGTTGCGGGTCATGGCAGAAGCAGACGTTCCTGTTGTTCTGATGCATTCTAGGGGCGATTCAAAAACCATGATTACAGCGGACGTTCAGAATTATGATAGTCACGGAGGTATTATAAAGGGTGTCATCCAGGAGATGAGGGTCTTGGTTGAGCAAGCCTTGAAGTCTGGCGTAAAACGATGGAATATCATCCTCGATCCTGGCTTGGGCTTTGCCAAATCTTCCTCTCAAAGCTTAACTCTGCTCAAACACCTGCCTGATATTGTTCTTCCGGGGACCGGGCTGGAGAGGCTTCCGATGTTAGTAGGTGCCAGTAGAAAGGGATTTGTAGGTCAGGCCATAAAACGGGCTGTACCAAAAGAGCGGAGTTTTGGAGATGCGGCTGTCAGCAGTTGGTGTGCTTCCAGTGGAGTTGTGGACATCTTGAGAGTCCATGAGCCTAGAGAGATGGGTGAAGTCGTAAAAATGGCATGTGCTATTAGGGATGCAGAGTAGGAGGTTCTGCTAAAGATATATGAGGAATAATGCATAGGAATGACAGGAATGACGGATGGACGGACATGATGAGTGCTTTCCCCGCCGTTTCGTGTTGACCATCCTAACAACTGCTTTTTTGTTAATAATAAGTTACGTAAGGTTTGGGTAGTTGGGAGACCTCCACTTTCTAAGCACCACTGCCGGTGTCTAATTTCAGGCTGGAGTGTTTGTCGCACCAAACAAACCACATCGTTAAATATCACTTTCTCGTTTTTTGTTTGTATATTCCCCATCAGCTTCAGATTGACCGAGATGTCTGTCTCGGCACGAAACTCCCCAGCTCGGCCTTCTATCCGTGAAACTATAGCGGCCCGCCGTGCAGAACTCCGCAACACTCCCAAATCTCAGAGAACCGGCGACCTCCAAACTTACGGTAGCCCTGCTGGCAAAAGAGTGGGTACCCCCAGAGGATTTGTTCATTTAGATGGGAGTGGGGCGGATTTGATAGACGACAAGACTGTGGAGGGACAGTTGAAGAAGGCCGCTAAGTCAGGTAAGCACAGTTGCAAATTATGCGCAGAAAATAAGGAACTGATGTTCGGCTGACGATGGGTGTACAGGTAAACTAGATATTGCTTCCCTTGAGCTTGAGCGCATTCCTCCAAAAGTGTATATATCTCTTCTGGGGCTTTCGAGTACCGACCTTTCCAATCCTCCCCCTCCTCCTTCGCCCCCCGGGGAATCATTAGCTGCCACACGCGCACGCACTGCAATTGGTACTAGCCCTTTTGCTGTGGATGATGAAGTAGACGTAGACAATAGCCAGCAGGACTTGATGTCTCACACTTGGAAGGAAGAAGAAGATATCTGGTCAGAACCAGAGGAACTTACCACCTTGAGAATTAGGAACAACAAGCTGGTGGAAATTGACAGGGAAATTGGAATGTTTGGAGGGTTGAAAATCCTGGATGTGTGCAACTCTCAGTATTCCTCATCTGTTCGCGTGCTCATATGTACTTTAGTTAAGCAAAAACCTTCTCAAAGGGGTTCCCGATGCCCTTTCTGACCTCCTTCTTTTGAAATGTCTGGATCTTTCGTGGGTCTTCTCGCTTTGTTTTGGACAAGCATTAACTGTATTCAAGCCACAATTCGCTATCGTCTATTCCTCGTTCTATCCTTTTGCTCCCCCAACTTCAGGTTCTGGATCTCTCCCACAATTCAATTACTACTCTATCTTTTGATTCACCCATAGGGCCTTCAGAAGAAGGTCTCGGCTATGGCTCTGGATTTTTCACTACCGCCATTCAACGTCAAACCGCTCTCAAGTCTGAAAGGCCTATACTTCCAGTACTTCGTCATTTGAGTCTTGGGAACAATATCATCACTCTGGAGGGACTGCAGGCATTGGCCAGTGTCAATCTTAAGCATATGAGGGTCCTCAACATAGAAAGTAACAACCTTTCGGGTGTTCTTGATGTCGAAAGTCTTGGGATTGGTGAGAAGGCCATGCCGGAACTCTCCCATCTTGTTCTCTCTGGAAATGTCAATATTCGCGACCTCATCGGTACCATTGCATCGGCCGCCAAGGTTGATACGATAGGGTGCAACTTACGCCAAGCCATTTCTTCATTCAGTCATGAAGATACACCCACTGCCGAAGACAATCAAGACAAGGCTAGCTCGGCTGTCGAAACAGGACCTGCGGCAGATGATGAACATACTTTATCTATTCCGGAACCTGACCTTACTGTCGTTTACCGCACTCTTCCAGCAGCCACGTTCGACTCGGAACCTCTGGCTGTTGATTTCGATATTTATCTTCCTTCTGCCCCCGCCGGTCCTTCTGGTCACCCGCTTGTTATCTGGTTCCACGGCGGTGGTTTGCTGCAGGGAAATAAAGAAAATCTTCCTCCTCATTTCAGACGATTGCCTTCACACGTTTACACCAGAGGCGATGGACGCCCTGATGAAAGTGTAGCAATCATTTCGCCCAACTATCGCCTCGCTCCTCAGGTCCCTATCCTTGATATCCTCTCTGACGTTACTGCTCTCATCGACTACATTCAAACCAAGCTCAATGACAGATTAGTCAAGGATGGAAAGGGTGATCATAAGATAGACGTTTCTAGGATCTGCCTTTCAGGCGGTTCCGCGGGGGGCTATCTGGCGTTGATAGCAGGCTTGAAAGTACCCGATGAAGTTGGCGACGAGGAAGTTGGGGCTTATAGAGGATTGAAGAATGAGGCTATCAAATGCCTGGCACCTTTCTATCCCATCACTGATCTCACGGACAAATTCTGGGCGACAGAGACGAACCCTGTGCCATGGATGAATGGCAACAGGTAAGTGAGCCGATAGTGACGTATAATTTCTAAACCAACAAACCATAGCATCTCACACGCTCAAGCGAAGCCTCATATCGATACCAAAGCAGCTCCTGTCTGCTCGGCAGTCTCTGGTGGGCCTCGATCCATCCTTTATCCATACATGCTTCAGCATTCTCTCTTCCCTTCCCTCCTATTCCTTACTCAGCGTTCAGTTGGACACGGTCTCGATGCGTTCCGTCCTTCTCCTCTTTCTTTGTCCATCCCTCATCGCCTGGAAATTGCTTCTAAGTCGAGCAAGGCACAGCTTCACGTTCCAATCTTCTTTGTCTACGGTACTATCGACGATAAGGTGCAACCCATGGAGAAGACAATTGACGCGCTGAGTAGGACCAGTGGAGATCTCGTAATCGAAAGGGTTGAAGGGGCGGATCACGCATTCGATGAGGATCCAAAGGTTGAATGTCAAGCCTTCCAGGAGTGGTTGGGCAAGACACTGCTTTAATGCTCACTGACTAGTCATCAAATGCATGCAGCGCATACTCGATTTCAATTCAGACGGCTCTTTTGCTACTAGTCTTGCCATCCCACCCCTATTACACCGCCATGGGGCCCCTTGCCCTGTTCCCCTGCGACCGGCTTCGTGAGCTTTTCAGGAGACGACCATCTGGTTCGGCCTCCGCTTGACGCTTCCTGCTTAGCCCTAATTTGCTTAGTAAGAAATTGCAAAAACTTTCCCAAGCTTCTCGATCTTCTCGTCTCCCTTCGACCCAATCAATCTCTAAAGATGGCGATCCATCTACTGGCCTCGAGTGGTTACAGATGTACTTAATTCTACAGCGAAAAAGTGTAGGTGGTTTGTTCACTTCCCCTTGACCTTCTGGCTCCGCTTTGTTTTCTTGCCTTGCGGCCATTCGGCGAGCAGCCCGCGACCATGTATTGATCCTGGGCGCGATCAGTACGGAGTCCTGCGTCTTTCCTTCATACTGTGAAGGATCCGGACTATCTTTCGACGGGTTTAAAGCGACGGTTCGAAGGACATCAAGCACATTGGCTTTCAATGTCGTAAGCGATATGTTCGATTGAGCATGGAATCGCACGGTATTTGAAGATGGTAAAAGCTGAGCAAATGTCGTATTTTCCATGATGTCGTAGGGTCTGGTTATGCTCTGCGACGGCGCAGTACATATTAATTTCTCTTCTGCGATATCAAATAATAAGTACTTACATCAGGAAGTCGAGTCATGTTGTGAGACCAGCCAAGTATCCATCGAGAAGTCCGGGATTGCTTAATATTGATGACAAAGTAGTTGTCAATCTGGTTTTGACGTCAGTGTCTCACCATTGGCCACACATTATTTTAAATACCTTGAATTCCCCCAAAGTCTCTACGAGGGGCTGCAAAGACGAATACTTTCCCACTAGGGTTGTATACCACCTAACCTATGAGTATTAGCCTTGATCGACTTGCTCGTGCTTCTTGAGAAACGTACGTGCACCTTTGCCCTATGTCAATACTTTCTCGTATCATACTCGTTATGAAAGCAAGTTCTCCCCCTCTGGTAATCAGTTCATTATCAGACGCAGTCGGGGCCTAAATGGGTGCATGTTAGTAAATGTCGCTCATTTAGGAGCGTGCATGGGACTCACTGCATGAGGTTGTCTATCTTTTTGTTCCATACCTTGCAGCATTTCCTGTGAGGACGCGAAAAAGGGGGGATTACATATTGTGAAGTCCCAGTCCTCAGACTTGCCCTTGCATTCCAATAATGGAAAGAGGATTGGATCAGGTGTAGGCGAATTCAGTATGGTGATCGAAGATGGAGGTATATTATTCTTCTCAAGTGTTGCCTTGGCATGGTTGTAGGAACTTTCGTCGATCTCTGACAGTAGTCAGCGCCTATCCTTAACCTATCCAAGTACAATCCACCTGTGGCAACAATACGAGAATCTGGCCGGAGTCGAGACAGTAAAATCGGGTAGATAGCCGTGGCTCCTGTTCCTCTATTTTAAGAATGGCGTCAGCTTTTCTTAGTTCTATGATGGCTGCTAGTCCTCACATATCAAGAATTCGTAGGGGTCTCAAAGAAGAGGATGGGAGGTGTGGTTCGAGGTCGAGCACATGGTAGATATAATCTAGTCTGTACTTTATTGAATAAATTCACTATCTGAAGTAAAGCAATACGACCCACCTATTGGGTATCTATCGTCGGGAGTAAGGTTGCTGTCGCATAATTCAGACTGACACAAAGCTCACAGTTGGGCAAAGCCTGTCCTCTCTCAAATCTACATCAAGACCCCAATCTTCTTTCAACAAGCACTTGGTCAATTCCCTCAAAGCAGTTGGATCCTGAAAGTTGATAGAAGGGTATCCATCCTCGGAAACATTGACGCTTAGTGGTTTATTGATTAGTATCCTTCCGAATCACAGAAGACAAGAGACTTACAAGGGAGCAAATTTTGGGTATCTAGAAGCCAACCGGGCAAAATCTGGCTTCTGCTTCAGGTATGGATTGTTTTGATGCATGGTCAAGTTTACCAAGCATGTGTGAGGCGCTGACGAATGGGTTGTTGAAAGAAGAGACACGCTTTAAAAACAAGTCAAGGGTCAAGAAGGCTGAGTGACTCGAACGAAAGTGTCGTTGCGACGGACTGAAGAACCGATGTCTGGCGACTTGTTTGTGGTCAACCTCCACCACCGCATCCATTTACTAGATGTAAAGTCATTCTCTCTGATCTATCGTCTCTTTTTTGCTGCGTACCAAAAATTGATACCAATAGTGTAGTCCCGATATCTGGGTCACTTAACTCACAAATCACACAGGCCAAACGATGCAACAGTAGAAGCACTCTAATCTGGGGGAAGAGCACTGATGAATGGTGGCGGATGCATGCTAGATTCTATGGTCTGTACTGATACATATGTGTAACTTGTAACCTCATTTTGTTGTACTCGAACTTTCAACGCAATTACACAGTCACCCCCTACCGGCGTCTTGATGCATCTTCCTCCTTTTGCAGCGCTTCTGCCTCCTTCAACCTCTTCGCGAACTCAGACACCTTCATTCTCTCCTCCTTCCTCAGAGGGTAGGCATCAGACGGTTTAGACTTAACGTCGACAGCAGAAGATAGTGATTCCGGTAAGGCCGAAGGTTCATCAGAGCGCATGATGGGTTCAGGAGCAGCCGGGAAAGGAGACGTTTGTGGGTAGACAACAACTGGAATAGTACGAGGTCAGTCATGAGACATGTGCTCATCTACAACATACTGCGGTCATCCTTGCGCTTTACAACGCCAGCTTTTTCTCTGGCAGCGAGTTCTTGACTTCCATAGATCAATAGGGCCACAACGGTTACACCTTGAGCACTACATGACAAGTCGATAAACTCGCGTCTTTCTCTTCATTGTAAAGGGTGAAATGACTTACTAAATTCGGAATCTTAAAAACTGATTGAATCGCGTCCTATTACCTTTTCTCAGATGGTAACTGGCTCCGAGGAGCGCAGCTACGGTGGCACCAGCACCTAGATGAAGATATTAGCCGGACGTTGGGCAGGATTGGTGGGGGCTGGACGTACCTAGGGGCACAAAAGGTTGTTCTTTGCACTTGTCCAAGATCTTTTGGGGCCAGCTTTTCTTGGAGGGGTCTGATGATACAGGAATGGACATTGCTGGGTGTGGCAGAGGGGTCTCGGGTGGGGAGAATCATGCAGTCGATCTCCACCATGATTATTGTTGAATGGATGTACTTCCCCCCCGCCGCCGCGATCACAATCAAATCACACGTCATCCCCTCCACTTTTTTTCTGCTCTTCTTCTTCTTCTGCTGCTCAGCTGCTGATCAGGAGGCAGGCATTCCCCAAATCCCAAACATCCAACCCCTAAATTTTGGAAATGGGCTAAAGAGGATAGATGTGGGGTGGTCAAGTGATTTTACCTGGTCCCTGTTGGAGTGTTCTCCGGTTCTGGATGGACATCGGGGCGGTGACTGCACTATGGCACGTACAGATGCATAGGCCATATATATACGGTCAGGAAATAATTACTGCTTGTGTTGTACGACCATTGTTTGGCTCCTCGCCGGGCCTCAGCGCAAATAGTGCTCGTAGGGCAAAGAATGACGCCCCTAATAGAGAAAGACATGCCCTCACAACCCAGCCCAGCCCCTTCCCCAAAATTTTTGAACCCGCCAGAATTCTGAAATTGGGCGTAGGAGGGAGGGCGGTGGTAGGGAGGGGTGGTCGCCTCAGATTCCGATAGTGCGTGCCCCTGACTCGTGATCTTATTATTACGTTACTACTAACTACCAATAATTTCAGCAACCTCTCGAAACAACCTCAAAAACGCAGGTTATACAATCATGTCACCCCACATTACACAGGCCACGGAGCTCATTGACTGGATTGTCTCGAATGGAGGTTATTTTCATCCCTCTGCAAAGCTCCGAGTGAGTTTCCTTCTGCTTATCCCCAGACAGTCCCAGTCCCAGAATTAATAGATCCAGATAGATGGGTCAACAGGGCTTTCTGTATTCGCAGACAAAACCATAAACCCTGATGAGAAATTAGTGTCCTGCCCTTTCTCCCTTGCCGTGACATCCGAGCTTGCCACACAGGCCGTGTGCGAGATCGCAGGAGTTGAAAAAGGGCGGCTGATTTGGCCTAAAGGCCATGCTAAAGAAGGGGAGCCATGGAACGAAAGGATGAGAATCGGTGCATATCTGGGCTTTCATTGGATTTATCAAGAGAGACCTGAGACGTAAGTCAATAGACCCGCATATTGTGCTAACCGTTATTCGGCGTAGAGAATGGCCGCGATCCTTGGTGCATAAGACATACTTGGCATCTTTGCCCCCAGCTTCAAATCTATCTACACCGTTGTACTTCACCGAATCAGAATTGCAATTGCTGTCCGGCAGTAACCTTCTCGGCGCAGTAGAGGATCGCAGGAAAGAATGGTCTGCTGAGTCAGAAGTGTTGAGGTCCATTTTAAACGAGGATGGTTTGACATGGTTAGTACTCTCAGTCTTCGAACGTCATATCCAAACACCACTGAACTTGTTCTTGCCACCCAGGGAGAGGTATCTGGCCACTGCTACTTATATGTCCTCACGGGCGTTCCCCTCCAAATTACTCGATCTCCCTTCAGACAGCGAGATGACTCCTCAGTCCACCAGGATCGACGGGGTTTCAAAACCTGTTCTTCTCCCCGGTGTGGATATCTTCAATCGTGAGACTTCATCTGGGCTTTTAGGCTATTGCTGAGACAGAACAGACGCTCGTGGTCAACCAATTCTTTGGCTCTCATCATTGGTGTCTACTCCCAACGGCTCTCAAGGGGTCCCTTCTGTCTCCCTTGTTTCTTCATCAATTTGTGAAGCTGGTTCACAGCTGTTCAACAATTACGGCGCAAAGCCCAACGAGGAGCTTTTACTTGGATATGGTTTCGTACTGGACTCTAACCCTGACGATATTGTCAACCTTCGACTAGGAATTGCTTCCCTACCAGGACCCATTAATGAAAGGCTACAGTCCAAAGGTCTCGATGCTAGAGAGCGATTTGAGCTGAAAAGAAACGGGGAGGTCGATAAGCGTTTGTTAGAAATGATGAGGGTGTTATTAGGCGGAGGAAGCGAGGACGATGAAGTGGACGATGATGATGAACATGCCTTGCATGAAAAGGAGGAGAGAGAAATGCAACTTGAGCTTGATGTGCTAGGCATGCTGGGCGGGATGCTGGAGGATAAATTGGAGAAACTTAGAGCCGGGAGCGAAATTAAAGTGGTGGATGCAAGAGAGGAGGTGCGGAGGATGTGCGCTGTGTATCGGCAGGGTAAGACACGAGCATTCCGATTACGACTGTAACTAACTCGAGAGTATAGGTCAAATGGATATACTCGATGCTGCCATGGATAAGCTTTCTGATCGTATTGAACGGATAGAGAGTTTGATGGATGAGGGTATGGGGGGATGCCCTTGTTGTTCGTAGGCTGTCCTACTCGTGTATTGTCAGACACTATCATCGGAGTATTAAATGCATATAGAAAGCGGATAGAACTACAGACTGTATTCGCAGATCTTCCAGGATCTTAAGGCTAAGGTTATTAATCAAATGGCCATTTCCTCCGCACCGTTCGCAATGCCATTGATCTTTTTCGAAGCAGCAAGTACTTTCTCGCTTTGCGTTTCTCCCCTCATAGCTGCTCCCGCCCATCCTTGCTGTTCTAATGAACGTTCAAGAGCTACTATCTCGGTCCCGACCGCTCGGACATGTTGTTTGGTTGATTCAGGGCACAGAGGCAACGGCTTTCTAGCAAGAGCCGCTGTAGGGGCGTAATCATTGGCCCAGGCAGTCATGTACTGATGGAGATGTTAACTATTGTCAAAGCCGACCATTCGAAGTGCTCACCTTGGTCCCGAGGATGGCACCCTTGCCCATGCCCCATTCGGCAGTAGAAATCGCTCTGGCATACTGCAAAGCTTCTTCGTATCTGCCAGCTCGTGCGAGCTCAAAAGCTTTGACGCAGACCCGAGGAGCGACATTGGCCATGCCGGTAATCGCGCCTTGGCCACCAACAGCAACAGTGCCCAGAAGATAGTCTGAAGCACCACCCAGAATTGTGAAAGGAGCTGAGCGAGGACAAAATCAGCTACATTTTCCACAAGTTCCGCAAACTGTACCCACAACCAAAGGCGTTGCTCAAAGACTGAGCAGTCTCTCGCGCAATCCTTCCGACATCATGATCAGTGTGCTTTACCCCAACAATGTTGGGGTGTCGGGCAAGTCGACAAATCAGGTCGGTGTCCATGTTGATCCCGCTGCAAACTCCGGGATAGGAATAAATGATGATGGGAATCGGAGAAGTGCTGGCAAGCTACCGGAGGTTCGGCACTAAGTCAGTTCACCCTCGAATATATACGAAATGATCCAGGGATAGGTACTCACTTCTTCAAAGAACGATTGGATGGCGTCAGCTGACATGGCAGCTGGGTAGTAAGAGGGAGGGAGCACGAGTGCGAAATCGGCGCCAGCTTCCGCGGCATCCTGACAGAGTTTGAGAGCTTGGCGAGAAGACTGAGCACCAACTGTACCCGCAATCACAGGTCCGTGGTTCCCACACCTTTTGAAAGCCTCTTTCGCAGTTCTGATAAGCTGCATGGAAGGTCAGTTGTATCATGGTGGAACCACGGTCTTAATACACACAGTCTTTCTCTCTTCGTCGTCCAGAGTTACAGCCTCCGCAGTCGATCCTTGGACGACGACACCAGCTAATCCAGACTTTGCGAGGAACTCCATGTGCTTCACATGAGTCTCGACATCCAAATTCTGCTCGGCAGTAGGTTCGAAAAAGGTGATAGTAGGACAATAAACCCCAGGAGGCAAGGTCTTAGGGCTGATAGTAGCGGCAGGCATGTCGGTGATGATATAAGCAGTAGTGGTATGAAGCAGAATTATGTTATCAAGTATTGTACAAAAAGAAAAGAACAATGATACAGTGGTGGGTGGACTAAAATATCAATAGCAAAGGGTCAGGGCTATATATATAATACGAATGGCAGCCGTTACCACACAATTGCTGCTGCTCGGTATCAGATACATCCCTATCATGCCCCTGTATTCAGCACCCCCATGTCTTGATTTGTATTTCGTAGATTTGTATACTACTCTATCTACATGCAATTCCACATTGCCAACGATCGATCCCGTTATTGCTGTATGGGAACCGGAACTCGATGGATCGTGCCGTCTGGTTAGCCGACCGACCGAAAGGCCCTTGAAAGCTAAGGCCAGCAGACAACAGAAGAAACGGGCCGTGAACCGAAGAACACTAAAATCGCGACTAAATAGCCTCCCACCTCCCAATTATTACTAACTACTAATTGTTAACCGTTTTGACTGACAAGCCACCACATAACTGTAACAAAAGGTACTAGAAAATCTATTATTTTAGAGGAAAAAAATCAATAAATAGCCCACACCAACCGTAGTAAGTGGACGACCGATAGGCAGGGCCGAGGACCCGCCGGGCGACCGGAGGTCGGAAGGAACCGAAGCCGAATTATTTCGGTAGTGGACCGAAAATTTGTCTGATCAGCTGGACATTGGAAACCTTCACACATCATTTTTGCAAGTAATATATGTACTACGTCGTGTGGTTTCGAAAGGAGTGAATAGACCCAATAACGATGAATGTCCTTTATATACTGATAAGATGAATAAAATTATCCTTCGCATTTGATGATATAGCTAATAGTAACGAACTTGAAGGGGCATCATCCCCACCCCTTGTTTAATTAACAAACATCTGAATAGGACACTTATGTTGATCGCAGGTAATGAAATGTTGGAGGCTGTTTTCACCTCTTCCTTTCTTCCTCCTCCTCTTCCAATGCTTCTTCAACAATTTCCACCGCTCTCCCAACCTCCTCAAATGTGTTATACAGCACGACAGGACTAAGTCTGATGACACTTGGCTTCCTTTCATCACCCACTAGCCCCTTTCTCAACATTCTGTCGAAGACTTTTGGCATTACATGTTCCTCTTCGGGCAGTATCACTAAGGACAGCTGAGTTCCGCGATAAGGGGCGGCTGGTGTGATAATTTTAAAGCCGATCTTCCCTTTGGGGTCCGCAGGATGAACGTGGTATCGTGAAGCTTTGAGAATGGTTTCAAGTGTACCAGTGAGCCGGCGGGCTTTTTCAACCATATTAGAGAACCCCACAGCTTCAATGAGCTGAAGAGTTGCTAACAGAGGGATAGATGAGAATACAGGCGTGCAAGAATGCTGATATCCTTTAGCACCTGGTGTGGGTTGGAAGTTAGGGGACATGTGGAAGCGCGTGAGAGCATCATTGCCCCACCAGCCAGCAAGACTAAAAGGGTATCAGAAAGGAGAACGGATTTAAGGAAAACCTGGACATACCGACGGCCCCCATCTTCCAATCCTGAGCGAATATAAAATCCTCCAATAGCACCAGGGCCTGCGTTTAAGTACCTAAAGCACAATGTGAGATATAACCCAGAGGCAGTTATCTGGACATACTTGTATGTGCACCAGACGGCAAAGTCGACATTCCACTCGTTCAGTTTGCATTCGACATTACCAATGCCATGCGCCATATCAAGCCCTAAGAGAGCACCAATTTCATGGACTTTCGGTGAGATGGAAGAAATGTCAAACAATTGGCCCGTATAGTATTGGACTAGAGGCAACCAGACTAAGGCAACCTGGCAATCAATAATCTGTGAGTACATACAATACTTATGTAAAGAGCGGTGCTCACTGAGTCCTTATTATCATCTAACACTTTAAGGATGTCTTCAGTCCGGAGAGTGTCTTCTCCTTCACGTGGCGCCAATGCTATTATGGCATTGTCAATCTGCTCGGGGCGGAGGACTTTGTCATGTAGTCTAGGATGGGAATGAACCGCATACTACGAACATATCAGTCACAGGTTCGGATAATCATGCTTCCAATACTCACCCAGTCGCTGGGAAAACTACCCTTCTCAATCACTATTTTCCATCTTTTTTCCGTGGGTCGATAGAAGCTGGTAAAAAGGTTGTGCATGTTGCTCGTGAGTGTTGATGTGTGAGCAACTTCCTCTTCTCGAGCTCCGACGAGTTTCGCGAGACGAGGAGTAAGCGGTTCATCTACATGTTTCCATGGCCGTTGGTAGGGGTGACTGAAATGACCAGTCACCGAGCTAGTCCACCATCCATCAGCTTGACGGCATGAAAGTGTGGGAACTCACCTCGTGGACCAGACATCGAGTTCTTCCATTATATGCTGTCTGGCTTTCTTATTGAGCAGACCCAGAGAATTGCCGCAGAAGTAAATTGCCTTTCCATCTGGTCTATTTTGAGCATTATGCGCGTACAAGTTGGAGCTTTGCCTACCTGCTCCCCCTCCACAAGCTTTGCTGTTCGGGATCTCATATTCTTCTCTAGTCCAGTTGAGAGCATCTTCCTGGTCCCACTTGACCAGATCCTTTTTGGTCGGCAGGTCACTGGACATGGTCAAAGTTCTATGGTTCTCTATTCAAATGCTGAATATATGTGGTTCTGGCTGTTTATAATGTCAGTCCGTGCTTGCTAACTCGTCCTCCTTGTTCGACTCACGCAAGACGCAGCGAACAACAAATAATGTGAAATGCTAATGTTAAATCCGCTTTTAAAACATTACGTAAAGCGCGCTTTGATCGTATGGACCGGTGGTTCCGGAGCAGCAACGCGCAGTCCAGCACCCCAGTAGCGATTATACCTGTATTAATAGGGCAATAATCGCCACACGATTAAGGACAACCGCCATTTTACGCCTATCTGGAAATTAGTCGTCCAATACCGGAACAAACCTCCAGCTATGTCCGAGACAGATCTCAAACCTGGTCAGAATCTGGCGCATCTTCTTCCATCTTCTTGGAGTACTGAAGTGCAAAGATGGTTTGCCGAAGACACTCCATCATTCGATTGGGCTGGCTTCGTTGTCGGTGAGGAAGAGCAAGAAGCCATTCTCTGGGGTAAAAGCGGTGTGAGTAAACCTGTACTTTTCTTGACTTAGTTCTGACAACTGCTCCGCAGGGTGTGCTCGCCGGTGTACCTTTTTTCGACGAAGTATTCAAGCATGTTGACTGCACGTGGGTCGTTCGACTTGAACAAATGATACTTGCTGACTCCTGTGAAACTAGGGTGGAATGGCTCATGCCCGAGGGATCTGCTGTGCCTCCCGACACCAAGACTAAGGTCGCCATTGTTCGAGGCAAAGCTCGGCAGCTTTTGTTGGGTGAGCGTGTTGCGCTAAATACATTGGCTAGATGCAGTGGGATTGCAACCGTGTGAGCTTAACTCCTGTATCGTGCTGCAGAACAATCAATATCTAACGCGCCTTCAAATAGATCAAGGAGGTTCCGAGATTTGGCTAGGGCAGAAGGTTGGAACGGCGTCGTCGCGGGCACCAGAAAGACTACCCCTGGCTTCAGGCTGGTCGAGAAGTATGGAATGATGGTGGGCGGCGTAGACCCTCATCGACATGATTTGTCATCGATGGTCATGCTCAAAGACAACCATATCTGGGCAACTGGTCAGTATTTATTCTTCCCCAGTTGTTTTAGGCCCCATTGTTGATTTGTTCAGGTTCAATCACCTCTGCTATCCAAGCTGTGCGCCGAGTTGCTGGCTTTTCCCTTCTTGTTAACGTCGAGTGCCAGAATTTCAAAGAAGCGGACGAGGCCGTTACGGCGGGAGCGAATATCGTGATGTTGGATAACATGGTTGGAGAAGATTTACACTCTGCGGCGAGGCGACTCAAAGAAAAGTGGCAAGGTAAACGGGAGTTTTTGATTGAAACCAGTGGTGGTATCGTAGAAGGGAGTCTGATTGGTCGAGTGGGCCCTGGTGAGTTTACTGGCGTTAAAGATTCGCCCCTGGCTGATTATCTGTCGACTATAGACATCGATATCCTATCAACATCAGCCGTACACCAGAGCTGCCCTCATGTTGATTTTTCACTCAAGATTCAGCCCAGAAAGAGTTCCTGAATGTTTTATTGCATTATAACCAAATCTAATTTTACAATATTCTATGCAACATTGCAACAGCAGAGATGACAATTGCATGGACAGCGCCAAATTGTTCGGAACCCGAAATCAGTTTGGAATTGAACATGGTCGACATGTTATTGGTTTGAAAAATTGACTATACAAGTCAGGAGTTAACAGAATGATCGTGCCGATCACTAATATGATATTAGGGCCTACAAAAAAAACAGCCAAGAAAACTCGTGATGATTGTTGCTAGTAGTACAGCGCATGAATGAAAATGCTGTGCCATGAGAACGTCGGTTGCAAAGATGAAGATAGGAATGTGATCAAGGCTAAATCATGAGAGTCAGCATGATAAAAAAACAGCGTGGCTCGACGTACAGGTAGCTTTCAGAGTTACCAGGCCAATCATTACTTCCCCCCGCTCGGTGTTAAGGGACTAAATAGGTGCTGGTCTAGGGTGAGGAGTGTCTCCCGGACGTAAGTTGGAGATAGAAGATGAGCCTGACCAAGACATAGTGATACAAATTGTCTGAGCCCTGATTAGGTCTTCCCGAGTCATCCCGGAGCGAGAAAACTACTTACAAAAGTAAACTTATTGTTATCTTGGAAGTTTGCGAAATGAAGATTCCTAAGGCACCGATACTATGAATGGGAAAAAGAGGGTGACGATTTATGTGGTAGTCGGAATGAGGGAAAAAGAAGGCAAGATGGAAAAAGCTGAGTAATCAGCTCTATAGGTCTACTCATATGGCTTTAGTGGATGTCTACAAGATAATGCGATTTATTGCCTTGAGAAGTGTTGGAGTTGAATGTTTGGGGTAACTAGTGATGGGGTTGAAGAAAGGGGTGCCATAGGGCGTTCCAAACTCTTTTTATGTGCCTATCTCTCGTGCTAGGTCCATATGGGACGTGCGAAAGGAACAGCTGGCTGTTTGTTGCCGGACTTCGGGAGAAGTTTGAGAAGGTTGTCAACAGTCGCGTTCTCCACTACATACGTCTTCTCTTTGTTTCTTCTTCTTCACTGGTACACCAACCTATCCTATTGTGTACATGTTGTCTCAGATGCTACCGACTTTTTGCGCCGGAACTAAAGCTTGTCCTCGAACTTGGATATTTGGATGATCGGGGGACGTCCGGCAATCATACCGGTAATAATCCAACAACAGGAGGCGAGAAGCTGATTCTGGATTGGCACTTCCAATGCTGTACCAATACATGTAATTATAACATCATCATGCCAAGATCATCCAATAAACTCTTATGTACCTTGTCTCCGTCCTCTACTCAGCAGGAATCTTCTCATCGTCTGATGAAGTGCCAGTCTTCTGTACCATAGGGACAGCAGTGGTCATACCAGAGTTTCTAACAAAATTTTCTTGATCTTCCTGTGACAAGTCCTCTAGGCTTCGGTTCTGGCGCTAGAAGTTAGTAATGTGATTTGTCATGGCAATCCGGTACCTACCTTAGTCTCGGGAAGAAGCAATGTGCTGAAAACACCAGTAAGCATGAAGAAAGCGAAGATCTCCAAAATGTGCTTGAGGAACATGTTCTTGCCACCAATATTGATAAGCCTGGAAAATCCAACCTGGGCAACGATGGCGCCCAGCTTGCCTGAGGCGGCGGAGATACCATGGGCAGTTGATCGGTAACGAGTAGGGAATACTTCTCCGGGGACTATAAAAGTTGTAGTGTTGGGCCCGAAATTCTAATACATCAATGTCAGTGTAATGTAGGGAGCTTTCAGCGGTAAAAACTGACTTGGAAAAAGTTTGCCATGCAATAGAGGAAGACAAAGGCCTTTTTGCCGGAATCGGTAGAAAGCATTTTATCGTAACCGAAGCCCATACAGACAAAAATAATCGTAAGAAGTACAAATCCCATCAGTTGGATAGGTTTTCGACCCCATGAATCGATAAATGCCATGGTAAAATAGTATCCAGGCTACAATCTTATCAGCTATGCACTTCACCAGACGCGTTGAACCCACAATTAGTCCGCCAACAGCCAAAATAATATTGCCGACAGCAACATTGTATAATGTTTGATAGATGTTTTCTTGTTTGGTTGGAAGATCGGTAGAAGAACCGAAGCCGATGGTTGACAAAATAGTTGACGAGTTTAGTCCTAGTCGAATAGATTACATTAGCAACGCATAGTGCCGAGAGCTGTCGCCTTACCTAGTCCATAAAACGCAATGTCCAAGGCGAACCATGACCAAGCAGTACCAAGCAAAACTTTGCCGTTCTGCCACTGCCCAAAATGACGAATGAAATCAGACCATGAAGCTTTAGGGACCTCAGCACGATCATTGATTTGTACTGGGTCTGCAATGTATTGACCGGTAGTGATGTACGCATCGACATCTTGAGAAGCTTGTTTGATGTTTCGCTCAACGTCCATTGTGTAGCGAGGAGTTTCCGGAATAGTCAATCGGAAATAGAGAGCTATAACAGCGGGAACACAGCCGATACCTATGATGAGACGCCACGCTTGGTCGACGGATTTTAAGTCATCAAGAGGCTGAGAATGGATAGAATTCTTATAAGCAGCAACAACAATCACTGCGACGATAGCGCAAGCGACTAAACGTAGTTATTAGCGATGAAAAGTCTAGATAGAGCGATTGTGCTCACAGTTTCCCCAACCTTGAGCTGAGAAAACAGCAGCCATCATCCTTCCTCGAATCTTACGTGCCGCGAACTCGGAAGTGATAACAGAAGAAACCGGATAGTCACCGCCAATCCCAATACCTGGGCAGAAATCAGCACAGATCGGGTAAGGATTATTGCAGCCCGACTCACCCATGATGAAACGCCACATAATCAAGACACCGTAAATATTGACGCCTGGAGCATGGCCCGCGACCGCCTGACCGAGAGTACCAATGATGATGATCATCTAAGGTTGGAAGGTAAGACTTTGCTGCGAGATAGGCGCACATGACCTTACCAATTCCACACCGTACATCCTTTTCCTGCCAATGCGATCGGCAAGATAACCAAAAAGGAGCTGACCGAAGAAAGTGCCAATAGAATGGGCAACTTTGATACCCAGGTCCTGATTACTGGTGTTGGAACCACCATTGTGGTAAACGTAGCCAATCATAGTGGCGGCGATGGAAATGGAAAATATATCATAAGCATCTGTGAAAAATCCGACGCCTGATGAAGAATTAGCAAAGAAAGACCAGGAGGGTTCAAGAAAACTCACCAGCAACTATACAGGCTTTGGCGTGAAACCAGGAGAAACTGGCTTCATCAATTTCCGCAAGAGCAGCACGTCGTCTTTCGCCGGCAGACATTGGCACATTGGCGTGAGCTTTTTCAACCTCGAACTGGCTCGACATAGTTTATGTGGACCAGTTGGTTTTTCTTCGTAAAGAGAGCTTTTGGGGTTAGTGAGATATGGAGGACTCTTTTTTTCATTATATTAGCATCTGGTTAAGTACTTTTCGCGCTCTAGCATAGGAACATGGAATGCTCGCTGAGCATAGATGTCTGATGTCTAATAAAGACTTAGTACCTTATGGCACGTTCTTGGCATTGCTACACATTCGTCTTGGGACTGAGAGGGTAAATTTTATCTTGTGCCAGTCATATCATCCCAAATGCGCCGGTAGAATGGGAAACATGAGTTTGATTTTGATTTAGATATAAACGTGTGGTCTGGCGAACCAAAACAGCCCAATCACGAGCGTGTATCTGATCGCAAGACCTGTCGTACACGGAGATCGATTAGGCTGCAGGCGATATACATGTCGGGACAGAAAAGCAAAAATAAGGCACGTAGATGCAGGGAAAGTGTCAACAGATGCGAACGGGCGAGAACGAAGATCGACAAAAAGACGGAAGACAGCAAAAGCCAAGTCGCACGTTCGTGGCCTCCTCATTCCGTTGTCTGTGGTTTTGATCCATCATTATTACGTAACACCAGTACTCCGTCAATACTGCCTCCTAAGGGGTCATGTTGACGTTGTGCCATTCACACTTGGCGTAGACAGTCACGTCGTTGTAGTGCAATGAGCTTTGTTGGTCTCATAGACTAATGCCACATCACAGTCGGAAGCTACTACCGCCGGTGACTGTGACAGAGATGGAGAGGGAGAAGTAGATGGAACTGGATGAGAAGGAAGATAGAAGAACAAAAAAAAAAACAAAAGAGTCAGAGAAGAATAATCCAAGAGCTTGTGAGAGTAACTACCCCTTCCATGGTTAGCTACCAGACAGCTTATGGGAGATTCCAAGTACATAGGTACATAACTGTTAGTTATGCTCATGGAGCCTATATTGATAATATACACACAGCACAACAACAACTCGATATGAGACCCGAGTTCAATTATACCACTACACTACCTAACGACCTATCGTCAGTATTATTACTAGGTAGATTGACCACCAATAGCCAAACCTAGGAAGGCTTTGTATTCCATAGAATTGATACCAAGGAGTCGATATTCTGTTATCTGCTGTGGGTGGCAATGGAACGGAACCGACTGAACCGGTTAACCAATAGGACGGAGACTCGGGTATTTCCCTACAACGTGGTGATTGTTGTCTTGAAAATGGGCTATTTAAAGAAGCATGATCATGCTGTATGAAGGGCATGATATTACTTATTCCCCCATCCGCATGGTTGATGGTCGAAAATGGCCAAAATTCCTTGCAAAAATTACCCCTCCAGCCAAACGTTCGTTACAGTTTGCAACATGGAACCTTCTCCGACCTTCGAGCATCGTCGGAGACCAGGCAATCCGTTGAGGAGCATGTGTCCAGCGCCATCATGGATTTCCCCTAAATGTGTAATATGGACATGAGTGCTGGTGGTGCTGGTTGAGGAAGTCGTCTGGTGTACCTGTACCTGGGAATAGGTGATCGGAGGGCAGGCGGAATGGATGTACAGTAGATAATTGGGTTTTATTACAAGAATTCATCGTTGCAAATCCCACCAATATGCAACATTCATGCTATATAACCAAAAAGCCTCGTCTCATCTTCTCGAACTCGCTCATCTAGATCTCATCTCTCTTAGATTACCGAAAAACTTGCCGGCGGGGGGGTTTCGGACAAATAATTCAAGTTCATGTTCAGTTTGGGGATTACGTTCAGTTTTAGGTATCTTATGCAAAGGAAGCACTGAGGACAGCTGGCCGTTGAATGATGGAGAGTCGTTGCGGACAGTCGAAGAAGGTCGGCCTCGAGGTTGGTTTCGGAGGAGGGTGACCACGGGGGATTTTAGCGAGGTACGTACGGCAGGAGATGCACATGATGGGAATCATTGGGGTAAGTGAGCTTCGGACGCATAAAGGCGACAGCTAAAGCATTTCGCGATGGTTTAGAAGGCTAAGGAGGCCGCGGCATGGCATGAGGAAATGAAACGTTCAATAAATAGATGCATCCAGGATGAGAAGGTCAGATTCATCATGTAAAAAGGACGATGAAGTTCTCTGAGGCGCAAAGTCTAAATATATATATATGCAAATAGTAATCGCCTAAATGGACAATGGAATTTAAAGTTATAGAGCAACGTAAGTTGACGGGATTTAGCAATTTTAGCCTGCTGAATTCAGCAAACCTTTCTTGTTGACTGAAGTATTATACAAAACCCAATGAATTTGATACTGGATGCATACATCGATGCCACATCACACCTCCACCGGCGGCGGCTTCTAATAATATGATAATATTTGTTGCTGCTGCCTCCACTCCCTCCATCCGCCGAAAACACAATAAAAACAACGAATGCATATTTATATCCAGATTACCACCATACGTATCCCAGTACATCTCGCCAGTAATGCCGCCCCGACGGCAATTTCCCTCATTTTCTCTCTCTCCAGAACTCATGGCTAGTTTACCTGAGGGATTTCGCCTTGCGATCGACGCCTTCCACTCTTCTTCTGCATCTTCAGGAACGAGCTGATTATAGCTGTCAACTGCCTGGAGAGCTGTCGGAAAAAGCGAGACAGTTGGAGGAAGAGAGGTTGGAGAAGAAAAGAAGGACAGGGAGAGATGGCACGGGTATGAGGACGGCGTTATCCCGCTGCGGCAATCGAGACGTATATTCCGGTATACCGACTGATGCAGGAGCGAGGCGTCTGTGCCAGCAGAAGATCGGAGACTGGGAAGGTGGTGGAGATGGATGTAAGAAATACTATGACCAGTTGAGTTGATTCATGTCTCACTCAGGCAGCCCCACACAGCTTAAGGTTATCGCAGGGTCATAAGGAAGAAAAAGATGCGCATGACGGGTGATATCGCTGGTATATGGTGTCCGCATGGCATCTGTTTGGCGTACCAAGTCATGCCAACGTCCGAGGGGAGAGATGATTTCTTTTCTCTCCTCAAGTACTTCTTTCTTGTCCCGCCTAAGGTGAGATTCAAACTTCGATGAAGAGCGCACCGGACTGATATCCTTGTCGCTGTCAGGTCATAGTGTATGATTTTGCCTGTTCTCTCGCAACCTATTGCATGTTGCGTGACCCTGTTTACTTTGCCCATGTCAGGTGGGTAGTTAACTAAGTAATTATGATTTGAGGCTGATCCGTCGATGGGTACAGATTCTTGGTCGATAAGCTTCATGCACATGGCCACACAACTTGCTCGAGGGCCGGTCGTATCAGCACGGCGATGTTCTACAGTCCCAACCTGCGCATGGTCAACTCAAGTGTCGCAGAGGGTAACCATTCCATTCTGAGACGACTACGCAAGAGTCTCTCATATATGAGCGAGGAGCACTTCTTATGCTTCTTTGATATGGCTATACAAGCTATGAACCGAAGAGCTCTTCTCAAACATGAATGGGAAGCCCTCTATCGAGGCCTTCCTTAATGATCAAAGTCCATTATGTAACTTCTGTGATCCTTCCTCGTAGCTGGAAGTCAATCGGTGAGATGATGAGCGAGAGCATCGGGCGTTCTTAATGGTAGGATGTTTATGCACATGTTATAGGTAATTGCATTTGCTGTACATCAAATGTCTATACAGCACTTGAGACACAGTCATACGACTTGCGTTATACACATATTTTATCCAATTTGAATGACGACATAAAAGGGGCTAAATCACTCTAGTCTGACTAGGAGCTGCTTGCAGTGGCGGAGGATGCTCCTTCTGCAGCACGAGCATTACGCCAAGCCTCTAACTCTTTCCTTTCCTGTGCCAAACGCTTTGCTTCCTCCTTGTTCTTCCGAGCAAATTCCTCCAGTTCCTTTTCCTTGCTATCCATTTTCGAGCGCCGCTGCGCATATAGCTTCTTGAGCACCCTGATATGAGCGCTTTGTGTAGCTTTGCGCTCATCATAACGGAAACCAGAAATGCAGGAGAGACAAACTTCGGCAAGTTGACAGAGCTGTCGACAGTAATTATGGGTTTCTTGCTGGTGTTACCGTTCTTTCCAGCATTGTTATGAAAGCCCCAGTTAATAATGTACTCGCTCAATGTATTATCCACAAACTGGTCGTCCATTGCCTGCTCAATGGCACTGGGGACAGGATCGCCGCCCATGAGCCGCTTAGTTCGATTCAGCCTATAGGCTGCTCTAGAACCAGGGACGACGGAAGATCCGGTATCAATTGAGTACCAGAAGATATCAATCCACTCACCAGCACTGGAACATAAACCCATCACAATGGACTCTTTTTGTGGTCTTCTGAAACTGAGATACGTGTAGAATCAGCCGATATTCGCAATGTAAGGTTGTTCACATTTACATTTCTACTGAAATCTCTGGATCGCCTGGGCCAATTATACCTTGTCTTCCAGTTCTTGGATTGTTTGGTATTGCCGCCCACCGCTTCAAGAGCAGAGTCTATCGATGTGTGCTTGATAACTTGATCAGAATGAAGCTGAGCCAGATTCAAGGCGACAGCAAAGTGATAGGAGATCTGACGCTCACCAGAAGTTGCATCGTCATTATCCTGATCCACGCATCTTCTTGATCACCATCGTCGTCTTCTCTCTCTCCATCCTCTTCATGCCTCTCTTCAATGGGTGCATCATCGTGGCTGTCATCTCCTGTCGTCTCTCTCCTACCACAGGCAGCGAGCCAACAGATATCGACTCAGGTGGACGGATAGGACACTGCAGCCAGAGTGGGCGGTTACTTGTTCTTTGAGTATCGGTGGATCGAGAGGAAGAGACCAGATTTGGGACAAACTGCAAGGGCGTGGGATCACGGCCAAATGGTCGAAAATGAGGATCGCCTAAGGAATGATTGTAGTTTCCCTTTCGCCTATAGCCGCTGTTTGACACGTTCACGTTAGGAATGATTCTGGATACACCGGGTAAAGCACTTACTCTGGTCACAATCAGTGTCCAGGTCCATAAGAATACCAGGAAGCGCTTCAGGAGAGGCATTTGAGGGAGAGAGGTTTGGTGATTCATTGGCAGAGTGAGGCTGGCGATTCTCTCACAATTAAAGATGGCAAGGCTGCATCAGAGGTGCTTGCAACAGGGGTAAGGACCCCAAATGTGTTTGGCATAATCCCCAAGTGATGCCCTCATGGACGGCGCACTAGGTCCCAACACGTCAGTTGGTGCAGTAGATTCCGGGTGAGGGGAAGGCGTCTGTACTGTGTGGAGGTGTCCTGCTACAGCGGTGGCGTAAGAGGGCGAGATGCCCAAAGTAGAAGCTTGAGACAAGCCAGCGGTGGCGCCAGAATAATACCCCCCCTCCGGCCTCCCCGCCCCCCTGAACCCGCTACAGCTTCCAGTCAACAGGATTTGCCAAATCCAGCAACGAGATTTGTAGAAAGGCACCAAAAACAGGTTGCAAGAATCGGCAAACACAGTTTGCAGGATATTCGCCAGACGCTACCCCGTCTCTGATGACTACCGCGCGGCTGTTGTTCGATTTTTAAAAACGCGAACATGCTACGAACGAAACACGGAAATGCGAAAAGTGAAACATGAAAATGCGGAGTGCTTTTGATGCAAAATGGTACATCAGGTGGTCCAACTACCGCCATCCATGTCAGCATAGACCACACCAAACAGAAAGAGAAGGTCCCAGGTAAATCATTCAAACCGCAACAGCCTATATCTTCACCCATCATCATTCGATCTGCTTAGTCCTGCTGCACAGGGGGCATCATAAATTTGGCACATTGCACGTTTAGAGTTACCTCTAAAACTGCACGACGAGCCAGTAAAGTTAATAATAATAAACGTATTCATTATTTGAGCATAATAGCTTCCAGTTTTGTATGCAACACTTCTTTCTGTTTGCAGGCTGCTATTCTCTCCACTGAACTTGGCAAATGACCGTGTTGCACACCGGTTACCCCCTTACAAAATAATAAGACCAGCAATTCCCAAAGCCAAACTAAGAGCGCCAAATCCAACAACTTCCTTAATAGCCCCACTTGTACCACTGGAAGAACTAGTGGCAGCCGCGCTGGTTGCAGTGGCACTACCGCTTGATGTGGAGGTAGCATTGGAAGCTTTGGAAGCATCGTTGGTACAAGTTTCATTGGATGGGACCTCGTAGCCCTCAATAAGAACGAGGTCAGAGCATTGGTAGAGGTTGCCATCCCCCTGGGTAGATTATCAGTTTTGATTTATTGATATGGCAGATCTGTAACTCACTCCGTCGTATTGGATTTGCAAAGTGACTTCCGAACCATTAGTGAGACCTACGTTGAGACTTTGGAGGTCGATGTTAAAGCATTTTTCACCCTGTGGTACTTGAAAGATGCTACTGGCAAGAGGGATGGCGGTGCCATTACTGGTAGTGTTGAAGTCATCAAAAGACGTGGGGTTGGAGCTGGTGGAGATGAAGGCAACAATAGTAGCGAGAGCATGATGAGAGTCAATATGGACTTTCCGAAGGTCAGTGCGAGTCGCGTGATCAAGAACATGGGCATGCGAGCTTACCAGGGCCAGAACCGAGCGGGAATGGCTGCCGAGCTTCGACGGTGTTGAAACCGCCACAAAATTGATTTTCAGTGTCGTCAACGAACCCACGGGATTGCTAATGAACACACAGTAAGCGTAACATGTACTGGTATCGCATCTTTGAATTGATTAGTACTCACGGGGTAGTCAAGGGTGAAGTGAGCGAGGGCTGTGGAAGTGATGAGAGAAGTAACAAGGATAGACTTTAGCGCGAACATGGCGGAGATGTAAGGGACCGTTGGAGGGGGGGTTTTAACGAAAGGTGGATGATGAGAGGGAAATGTTGGGAATTATATATTTTTCAAGACACTCACTTTGACGCTTTTAATAGTACGTATTCCGAGTATTGACAGTGCGCTCCCGCCGTAAATTGTTCCGCTGATCCGCTGATAAACTATGTTAATTGGCCTGATGATCGGTGCCTGAAACCCTTGGCCTTCACCAGGACGAGCCATTTTCTTGCATATCTTTGATGATGAGCCATTACACTACGCGTACTACTACTGTCTGTTACTGAATAGATTAGATAACAAGTAAAAAAACAAGCCAGCAGCTCAATTACTACTATACAACCTATCCTTAGATCATCAATAACCCGACATGACTCAGAAAGTGGCTTTTTTAAGCATTTATGCAAGGGGCAAGCCCATACGAACTCCATTCCATGTTGTTCGCACTTATGTGTAAACGTTGTAAGGAAAATGTTCAATTTCGAAATGAACGAAAATGGCTCATCATCTTCCGTTTGACTTTGCGGCAAATCGTTCTTCACGTACGTATAACAATCGGCATTTAATATGTTTTATTTTTTCTCTTTATCCTTCTTTTTCCGACATTCACCTGAATTAATAATTAACTCTAAATAAGTAAATTTGAAATGAAATATATTAAAGTACTACTAGAGTATCTAAGGCATTGGTAATTAACTCCGGCTTTCCTATTATCGACTACAGTCACCCCTGATGGATGTATTCCGCGGTCTCCTTTAACAAGCAGAGATGGGAGCGCCCACCGCCTATCGGCCCATCGTTCACTAGCTCTGACTACGGTGCTTCAAAAAACAGTGGATAGGTATATTAGGCTAGCTAGGCTATTGTTATAAACCACAAAGTGGAACGCGCGACGCGACGGGACGAGAGAGAATAACAAATGGGGGCCGGCTTGTTGCTTTTGGCAATGTGCTCGAGATAAGAAGCAACGCCAGGAAATTAGTACTTATGGAGAAAGATTGAAAAAGGAGGGAAAGCGAGAGTTAATTTGGGTTACTAAAGTTTCTCCATTTGTGGATGAATACGTAGTTACAGTGACTGACTACTGCGACCGCTTTTTCTTCCAACAAATAAGCTTCTAACACCTATAGAAGCTGCGTCTAATTAGTTGTAGTACAATAATACGTAAAGTTAAAGACTGTGAAAGCAATGCAGATACAACATCTGTCGCCATAGCAACAATAGCAATATGAGCCGTCTGGGCGATATAGCGCTTTACAACCAGTGGGGTCCCTCCTCCGCTTCCGCTAAACCCCTCATCTCTTTTCTGCTTGACTCGCTGGTAACCACCATCCTTTACGTTGTCTCCTTCTCGTCATGCCAGGAGTACATACTCTCGATGTCGGATAAGTAATTTAAGAACTTCCCTACTTCAGAGTCAGACAATCTTGCAGAGATTCAATGGACGGTTTACGCACAAAGATTCCTCTGAGCTTTCTGGGCCCTTGTTTCCTGAGACGAAGGCGACAGCAACCCCATGTTTTCACCGTGGTCCAAGAAATCAAGCAAACTCGAAGCAACGAATCGAACCTTCTCGATAATAGTGAAACTATTCACCGCTGTGCGTGGTGCAAATTAGGGCGGCGAGTGAAAATTTACACGAAAATGACACTTACCGAGAACTTGGATTGGAATTTTTTGCAAGATGGATAGCATGTCAACGACTACTTCATCTCTCTCATCTTGTGCTTGTTCTCTAATTGAGCGTTTCATCGCTTCCCTCTGGGCGAGGTCTAATTCTTGGTGCGCTTCGTCTTGCTGGATTTTGAGGAGCTCTTCTCGATATTGAATAATTGTGAACCGAACTAGTTGCTGTTTTTGTTCGTCAGTAATCGGCTTTAATATACAATAATATCACAAGCTATGCTTACCTGCGTGATATAGATATTGGCCTGCTGAACTAGGTAGAAGTCCTTGCCGAGATCCATGTCATGTTTGTCGGGGTCAAAGAAAATGGTATGGATGTCACTCTTAATTCTTTCGTCCCAATCTGGAGACATAGACCTACGCTTAAAATTAGCTCATCCCCATGGTTGTGACAGGCAACTCGAGGAGAGGACCCACATGACAGATGCACTTGCGGATTTGTAGTCTAACTTTAAAGGTGCGGGGCAAAAATCCATGATGGACATCGTACGGTTGTAAAGCTCATTAATCTCGTTGATTCTCATTTGGAGCATTAAACCAGATGGCGATCTTAGTTTATCCCGCCGACGCTTATCCAACACTTCTCCTGACACTATATGAAGACGTTAGGCGTCACATCAGGATATACACCAAATGATTCGCTTACCGCGAAAAAGATGGCTAATATAGCGAAAGCCGCTCAACACTGAAGTGTACGACTCAGGCTGCTTTGTATATCCTTCTTCCGTCAAGTACTCGTCATCACTGATTGAAATCGATCAGATCCAATCACTACACGATATTTTTGACCTACATGTCTTCGGGAAGCGCCACACTGGCACAATCGTCTTCATGGAAAAGTACAGGGAAAGTTCCTGTGAAAGCAAGGGTCTTATCCCCACCATACATGAGCCAAAACATCCGTCTCAAAAGTACTCCCTCAATGTTTCCCAGCTCAGCGTATGTCTTGATGAGCCAAGGAGTCAGTCAGCCGTTGGCGCAACAAAAGGGGGAAGCTTACACCTTCCTCATGGGCTCGTAGAGCAAGCATGAAAACGTAGTTCTGACCAAATAATCCGTGGCTGACTGCGATGTGTCCAGTGATTCCATGAACGAATCTAATCAACCATCGCTGGGCTGTTAGCCCGTCCACCTACAACAAGAATGGTTGATAAAATGTAACCTACAAGCTGAGATAGATAATGATGGCTATGCCATCTATTCTTAGCGTGATCATCACGTAGTAGGGAGATGACTCACTTCTTGTCACGGTAACAGAACTGAAATCTCGTGCTACATAGTTTCTGACTCTATTGTGACATCTCAAGACGAGGTCCTTGACCTCATTTCTGGGCAGATTGACAAAACTTCTCGGAAGTTGCACTAGCGTACTTGCTATAACAGCCAGAACCAAGATAACCCATTCCTCCTGATCCGGGTTTTCCTCCCGTTTTGTGTTCAGGTCGCGGATGAATGATGGTTTGTGCAAGCAAGGAATTAAGCAATAGATATAATCAAAGTATAAATCGATGATATGGTAGAGCAGCGGACGTGGAAGGACAGAATCAAGAGGGTTTCGCGGATCATATGTGTGATTGATATAAGCAAGATGTTGAGGTAAGTGAAGCGGCGAAGATTGTGCACTCGGAGTTTGACTTGTAGCCAGTGAATGGGAGGGGTCAAGAGAGGCAGGGAGATAACTCCTTGAACGTAGAGGTGAAAGTCCGAGAGGTACCGTAACGGCCTGGGCATTGGGAGACGAACTGGCGGAAATGGACATGGTAGGAGGTGGGTAGTGTCCAGCAGGAGCCGCACGTGTAACAGGCATAGTCATGCCCAAGGTCGGCTGCCATTCAGAAGACGTGTTATCCGATATCGTGGGTAATGTGTCCCGCAAGACAGTCTGTGACGGTAGAGGGGGGCGTGGTATAGCTGCGGGTACTTCAGAGCTGAATTTTGAAGGGCCAACAGTTGCTGAGATGGATTTGCCGCTTCCGTTGCATTCAACTTGCTGATCTTCCTGTATACGCCTCAAATACCTATCGGGGGTGAAGTAAGTGATGTTTATTCAAACCTATGGACTGGCCGAATTCCTTACATATTGGGGGGACCCCTTTTCCGTTGCACATAATCGAAAGTACCTGCGCGAACAAAAGATAAACAAATGTACATTCAAGTAGGTAATTTTCAAAGACGCACATGGCAGATTCAACTGAGCGCAGTGGCTACACATGTCCTTGATTGGACCATTAGTCTCTTTTCCCGGAGGCGGTCTGTCGCATTTGACTCTGGGAGATGCAGAAGTAAGCAATCAGCTATAATATAGTTAATTACCAGGGAAGGTGCGTACTTCCGGGCACGACAAGCTAGGAATCATTAATAGCCAGGATCTTCATCAGTTTCATCAAATTTAAGGGAGAGACCAGAAGTATTGAGGATTTTGTCCCATACTCACCATCGCATGACTCTGATGCGCAACATCAGTATTATGCGACCGTAACAGCAGCGCAGACTGTAGTTACTCACGGCTCTGCCTTGTTTTCTTTATTTTGGGTCCATCCCCTTCGCTACTTCCTGTGCGCTTCTTTCTCTTCTTTTCTGCGGTCACGATGTCAGGAGTCACAGGCGGTTGGTTGGCCTGGATGGAGGATCCTAAATGTTCTAGCGAGGTGGCTGTACTGCTGGATTGTCCAGCCAGCTGTGGAGGGTAGAAGTCCATGGCTAGGAGCAGGGATGTGGGGCTAGCGCGTTGATGTGAGGATAGAGAAAACAAGACGACTGACAGCCCGGGCGTGCCCTCTGTTGCTCGCTGTGTTGCAGAGGAGATGAGGGAACAAAGGTCTATTTACCCGCATAGCCCTTTCAAATAGCACCGCACCTTCCCACGGGAGCTGATTTTCATTTATTAATAAGCGGTAACGCGGACTCCGATGTCAGACACTGAACGAGCCTGAAAATGGCGAGAAAACACAACATTTCCTGGAACTCTACAAGCAACTTCCGTCGTATATACTGTACCATTGTAATAGTAGCATAGGGGTATACGAACAAATAATTCATTTGCAGTGTGGCAAAATGTCGGAGAGACTGCCTATGTAAGAGTACAGTTTTGAAAGCTAGAGTATAAAATGGTACAGTAACTGGCGAAAACACTCCAAAAAAATAGGATCGCACAAGTCTCTTTTGCTCCTAGAAGAAATATTTATTATAGAGCCATATAACATATAAGTAGCATTAGACAGCAAAGCAAGAGGCAAGAGGTTTGCTGCCAACTAGTCTTCGCCAAAGATCCTTCGTTACTTTTTGCCCTCACGGTGAGCCATATCCACATAACTTGAAATCGTATGTAATATGTCTCAGTGCAATGTAGCGCACGGCAGCTGTGAAGTCATCTCTGTTAATCCATAAACTCATCAAATCGCAAATTACGTCTTTAAATCCCTGTTTATCTAGCAAATGTCCCAGACTTATTACCTTGCTTAGGCTGGCTCAAGTCTCTTGCAGGTCTCGCCCCGAACGTCGGCACCTCAACAATCCCAGCTCCTGAACGATGACGATAAGCGATTCTGCCCAGGCCGTAAGAAGCAGTAGGAGGACTTACCTGAAGGCCTTGCTTCCTTGAACTTCTTTTTCTTCTTTTTTGCATTATCCTGGGCCATCACAGAGTGTGGTTGATCCAACAGATTAGGTTGGCTGGCATAATCAAATGCTGGTATATCTTCGGGCTTCACCTTTTTTTTCTTGTTCTTGGAAGCCGTGCTTTTATTTGCGCCGCCACCCTCTCCAATATTTACTGCGTTCAAAGGCTCAACAGATGGGATTACAGCCTGAGCTGGAGGCGTCGCCGCACCGAACTCTTCATCGCCATCAGAGCCCAACTTAGCCTTTTTACTATCGCTGTCATCACCTGCTCCATCGGCGATAGAAGCCCGCTCTCTTTTCTTTTGTTTTTTTGATTTTTTCACCTGCACAACGCTCTCATCAACTGTTCCAGATTTTGACGATTTTTGAGGAGACATTCCTTTGATGAGAGTTGAAGAGATACCAGATGCTGATGCAAATGCAGTAGAGGAACTGGTTTTCTGGCCGGATGGGAGGTGCGCTGACTCCGACGTTATATCTAACGGTTTCGTCCCCATCGCTTCCAAGGAAGACGTCGCCGTCGTCTTTCTTTGGTTGGAAGGGATAAACGGCACGGTTTCGGGGTTCAACCCCATTTTCACAATGTCTTCGCTGGTTCCCGATGCCATACCCTTGGGATGCAAGTCCATGCGCATAGACTCCATGACCTTGAGGAAACCGGGGGATAATTCTCTCTCACGGAGAGTTAAAGCAGCAGAAGATGATTTCTGATTGCTTGCTCGGTTTAGTGTCACCCCGAACAAAGCTGACTGCCCTGATTTTGGAGCGGTAATATAACCCGAAACATGCTTGGGTTGAGAAGATTTGATGGCAGAGCCGAAAAGATATGACTTGGCATTCGTTCTAGTAGACGTAGGTTTAGCAGCAACGCTCCATATATTTGAGGTGGTGCTTGCTACGGGTACAGATGGAACAGCCGGTACCGCAATGGCAACCTTCTTCACATCATTCGCTTCGATTTCCTTCGCTTCTACCTTTTCCATCTCCTGAACTTGAGGATTAGCGGCTCGCTCAGCCGTGATATCCTTGAATTTTTTCTTCGCCGCGACAATGATAGATGTAATTTCAGGAATGTATTGAGCAGCAATAGGAGCTCGATCTCGTCTGATTATACGGCTGAGATTAGCGGTATTGTCGGCCGTACTAACATCTCGCAACATATTGTTGGGCATAACATAACTGTAGAGTATACCATTAGCATAAAATTCCGAAAGAACAATACTCTACTCACAAAGGGCTTTCGTCCATCTCTCTCGCCACTCGATCTCGCCAATCATGCAGATGTCTCCAAACCCAGCCAGACTCTTGCTCAATCTCTCCTTTGGGTAGCCACTTTTTTCCTGCAGCCAGCCAACCCCCAGAACCTCGTCCCGTTTCTATATCGTACGAATCTCTTTCATACATTTTCAATGCCGTATCAGCAGACCTCTCAAGGACTTCACGCATAGCTTCTTGAGGATTAGGCCTGGCGCTATCCAGGACGATAGTACCACAGGTAGCTGGCGAAGAAGGACGAGATGACTTGTGAAGAAGGGCGTTGCGCAGATTGTCGTAGATGAAAAGGAGGAAATGGGTGTCAGATCGAGCATAATACAGCATGCCATCTGGCAAGGGACGAATTCGCCAGTCAGCCCGCTGATACCTTTTGTCGGCCTCAAAGCTGCAATAGTGCTGAAGAAGGGCTGAAAGAGATCGCTGTGGCATTTCTACAATAGGAACTCAAGTTAGACGTGAATGATGTTAAGAAGAAGATACGGCGCACCAAGGACGACGCAGGCGCTATATGTATCGAACAAATTGACGACAAAGATTTCGAAATCCCGTTGGAGCCAGATGATATCACTATCGGCACCGTGAAAGACCTAGACAATGTTAATGAATGTGCGCAAGACAGTCATAGATGTGGAAGCCGTCTTACCTTGACAATAGTAGGGTCGGTGAAAACGTCGCCAAACTTATCTTGCTGGATTTCCTTCCTGAGCGCCAGTGTGTCCACGACCCAATCACTTTCTCTAGTCGAAATTTGGATCAAGCAAGTAAAACCCGCATAGCTTCGCATGTCGTGATGCTCCAGATCAACAGCGATTTCTTTTGCCTCCTTGAGTTTTTCAACCATCCGATGAAGTTTTTCCGGCGTGTCGACAAACTCGAAAGGCGTCTCATTGAAGCTCTGGGGGGGTACAGGCTTTGAATCAATAAACAATGAAGTGGGATATGGTAAATGTTTAGTTTCATAATAATAGGGATGCGTTCGCGCGCGAATCTCTTTCTCGCGCCTTAGAGCTGCCTTTGACGAGTCCATCTCTTCTTCTGAGGTTAACTCATAATCTAGAGGTGCCTTGAATCCAAGAGGGACCATGGCATGGGGTTTAGTCGTTAGAGATGGCTTCCAGGAGTCAGATGTCCGAGCATTGTCAGGAGCGTCATGAAAAAGAAGCTGAGGTTTGGTGAGATCAGACGCATGAATAATGTTTGCTGGCAGACGCTCCGTGAACGGGCCGGGGATCTGTACTATATGGTGAGCATAACAACTAAGGGCATAATGCGAATCACTGACTTTTTTGCCAGCCTGGGCAGCCAGGGCTGGCTTGATTGTAATAGCCGTTTTCCCCTTGCCCCCTCTCAATTCGTCAAGGTTAATATCCTTTGAGACATTAGAACAGCATGGGCTAGGAGATAACGACCGACGTACCGCATCTTCAAGCAAACCGTCTATTACACCCTGTACTGCACCTCTGTACCCATCTATTATGTCATCTTGGTCTTCCAACTTCCTCCGCCTTATTATCACTTTAGCTGTTTTCCCTTTATCTCTACCCTGCCTGGCTTCTTTTTGACTTCTTTCGATAAGATCCAGTATTCTCTCAGTCATACCCAGCAGCCTCTCGCTTGTCTTCTCTACATCCTTGTTAAATCTTCTATCGAGACTTCGATGAAAATTTAGGTCCGTCTTGTCGGGCAAAGAGGCGGCATTGGTGGTGAGACGGTCTAGAGCGGCAGTCAAAAAAGGTAGATATTCCGAGAAAGATTGGGTGGGCGAAGGTACTGATGCTTCGCCAGAGGTGGGTTTAGACATGGTGTAACTTAATATCAAAAAGGATTTCAGTAGTCGTGTCCGGAGGTCTTTCAGCGAGTCCTCTGTCGAGAATGACTTCCTGAGGGGCTCTATATTTTGTTGGTACGATTTACAGCTGGAGACGGATTCGAGGAAACAATTGTACGCACTTAGACGCTGTACCTGCTTATATTTGGTTCCGATAGGGGGGAAGGTCCCCTTGGAGGACGATGCGGGGGAGGCAGAGGGTTGATAGCGGGATAAAGGTCGACCGAGCCCAAAAGCCTTCGTGACTGGTCTCTTGGGAGGTATCTTGAGGAGGGTCTCGTGCGACAGAGGGTGACTAAGCTAGATGTGAGGCAATTTGCGCTTGCGAAGACAGAGATGGCAGTGAAAGGACGCCTCGAGTGACGTTCACTGGTGAATAGCGGAGAAGGGGAAAAGAAAAAGGAATGAAGCTCAATGCATAGAACAGCTCGATAGCAGTATTACTCTCCGGACATTTTTGCACCGTTATGTAACATTTATTTTAGACAAGGCTTATCCATCTTGTATTACGTAATATCACAACCAGGTAACTTATACCCGCACCACCAGCACAGTTTGCAATCTTCTGATTAATGCACCCTAAAACTAACGAATGAGGAAGGGTTCATCACGTAGGTATTTAAAACTAACTACTAGGTAAGATTGTGCGAATGGATTAAGAGAGAAGAGGTCGTACGAGTGCAATACTTCTATATACCCTAATACTACGTACTAATAACGAACAGGCGCTGACCCAACGAACAACTGGAGAAAAACCCATCATGCATGACGCGAGACGTGAATATTGTATTATTTCTTATTGTCTAACCAGTATTCTTCATGTTTGTTCTCTTTCCTTTATTCGAAAACTTCAAGAGAGGAACAATAGAAGTAATGAGCAGTTGATATAAAATACTTATCAACATTAAGGGAATCGCTCTTCGACTTCACATTTTTGCGCGGCGTCGATAATGTCTTGCCATCAAGCCACCAAAAAAGAATGAACAGGGCCGCAAGAGTCGCAAGAGCAATGCCGTCTCTGATTGCAAAGGGAGGCTAGACGGTTTCATCATGCCTTTGATACTCTCGATAGACGTCAAACACGGAGGAAGAGTTGTTGAAGAGGTCAAAAAGAGAAATCGGGAAGATTAGATTAGATCAAGAGGGGACGATCAATCTATGAAGGAAACATCATTGACGCTTCAGATGCAAAGCGGTACAAATGTACGAGCTTGTAAGTGGTGGCAAATATTTAGTAAATATCTACTGAGGGGAAGGAATGAAAATAGCGAAGGAAAACACAAAGAGTAAAATCAATATGCAGCGACTCCATCTCATTGATAGGTGATCGGTATTTTATAATTGTCACAATTTTATTCTCGTTTTGCTCCGTTGTTTGTTAGTTGTTTATTTTGACCATTTTACTCACTTTACTGTTCCTCGCCATTTAACGTTCGTTACTTGTTGCGTATACCCTATTTATTACGTCCGTCATGAAATACATCTATACACATATTAAGGAATTCTTTAAGGTATCTGATTGGAGTGAAGACGTAAGTGCTAACTTAATATCCTATTAAATAACCAAACTTACACCTCATTTCTGCATACATCTGTCTTCCCATTAACCATTTGATATTCTAGATCAAAGGCCCGTTTGGCCTTCAGCCACCTCCCGGCGATTGGACAGAGTTCAAGAGACGGATAGCTGGTCAGTGAGCATACATAATTTTGCATAATGAACAGTAGATTGTGTAGAAGCTGATAATTGTATAGAACTACAGCAGCAATGTCCGGAAGGAGAGGGAGTCAAGGTTATTTTTGCTGCTCGGCATGGCCAGGGTTAGCCTTCTTGACCGGCGGCAGTGGATGCTGTTTGCGCTGTATATGGCTGACAATTACTTCAAGCTGAACACAACACCATCAAAGAAAGATATCAAATACCGGATGACATAGTACGTTCATGCTGTTACCTTATCTGCAAAGGCAAATGGCCATCAGCTCAAGTATGTTCTTCCGAAACCTTGGCAACGCTTTTGCCCCGCTACTGATAGGGCCAGATCCTTCATCCTATTCTTGATCCGGATTTGACAGACCTTGGCCGTTCCCAAGCAGCAGCTCTCGGCTATGCATTACAAAGGGAGATCAAGAGAGGTATGCCTCTACCCAATAAATGGTATGTGAGTCCGATGAAGCGAGCAGGGGAGACTTGCGGGATTGAATGGGGGTGGTTATTCGAAGAGAATAAAGGCAAGGGCAAAAGTCATGGAGTACCAGCTACAGTCATTGAGGTAAATTACTTCCTTTGGCATATTCATCTGGGAGTATTGTTCCTGACTCGTGCCAATTATCAGAACCTTCGCGAGCACCTGCACGTCCACGAATGTGATAAACGATCTTCTCTCTCTGACCTACAAAGGGATTTCCCTTCCTTCACATACACTTCAGAGACAACGGAGGAGGACGAGCTGTGGCAGCCAGGCGAAGTTAGGAATCGGGAAACTGAGGAAGAGCTCGTGGTTCGATGCGGAGCAGGGATCGCACAAGTTCTGGATATGAGCAAAGATTCCATCTGTGCGTACAGGATGCAAGGTGGTGAACGGTTTGTTGTTGACATTACCTTTCTCGCAGATATAAGTATCACGTCCCATTCAGGGGCTTTGAGGGGTATTTGCAAATCACTCGGAGTGCCTTCTCGAAGTTTAATAGTCGGCGAAATGAACATTTTTGTCCTTCGGGTGAAGAAGATTGGAGAATAGAAAGGGACGGGAAGGGGACAGAAGAAGTTACAGTTAGGACCTAGTCACTGTCATCTTGTCGTACTTCCCTGCTACATCAATATAATGCACTTGTGCTTGATATGTATACTCTATGTGAAAATTCTAGATCTGCCGCGTCAAATGCACACAACCTACTATTTATACAAGTGCCGCATACAAGCATCGACATGTTAGGCTATCGTACTTTTTGATATCTTCTCAAACACAAATGTCACTCTCCCAGTTCCTCCACTCTCCGCGATGCTTCTCAGATTATACCTTCTTTGGTTGAACCCCGTATTCTCCTCGCCCGCTGCCCTCGTCTTTTTCAGCACGGCTGCGCTTCTTGGTATCCCAGATTTGCGTTTTTTGGGTACCGACACCTCTTCATCTGAGTCGGGGTCATCCTCATCGCTTTCATGGGGACTCTCGAAGGCCGGAGACCCATACGTTTCGATGTTTTGGGATAAAAGGGTACTATCAGTCTCCCATGAATCGAACAGTACGTTATACAGAAGTGAGTCTTGGATGCCACGGAATGATGCGGGTTCAAAAGGATCAAAATGAGCCCAGTGTTTCAGCGCAGCGAGCTTGTTCTTCTGCTCTTGAATGGCCTAGCCCATGAAATGATTAGTCACTACTAAATATGTCGTTTCAACTTAACCAACCTTGCGGCGCATTTTGGGAGTCTGAACCAACGAGAGACACAATGAGTGATTTGATTTCAAGATGACAAAAATGGATTGGCTCACAGGTTCGGGATCATATTTATTGGCACTGACAAATGTGGGATGATCGTTTTCGTCACTATCACTTTTCCCAGAAGCGTTATCTGGCAGGTTCTTTGAACTATGCTCCCCTTCTGCAATGTCCCTTGTTTTGCCTGCAGGTTTTTTGATGCACTGACAACCCAGCAAATCATCTGTTGAAATCGCATCAGACAAAATCAACGGAAAGGCACACCACATACGCGTTTGGCAACCGTCCGTTTGTAAATTCAGGGTGAAAATGTCCCTCAACTCAGCTGCTGAGAAAGCTTCATGGTCCCAGTCAGTCAGAATTCCCTGCGTCCAGTTACAGTCAAATTGTATTACATACAATCTTTGCTAGTTTGTTTCTCTGAACGCGTTTGATCCATCATCTGATCCGATAGGCCCGTCTTGGTAATTTGACGTTGATAGATTTTCTCATCGATGGCGTTAGTTGTGAGAAAGCGATAGATATAAACTGGGCGCTTTTGCCCGTCGCTTTTCACGTGTAAGTATACATGTCAGATCGCGATGACTGAAAGCGCATAACTAACCGATGTATCCGGGCCATAGCTTGGAGATCGGTGGAGGGGTTCCTGTGTAGTCACCGTCCCATGTCAACTTAGCCCCTCCATTCAAAAGTCTGCTGCTCACCAATCGCTGTCGAACAAAATCAATCTCGATCCACTATCACCCTGTTAGTCTTCCTCAATGACCGGCACACAAAATCGACGCACCCAATTAGATTGAGTCCCACTCCGCCAGCTTTGGCACTAAGCAGAAAAACAAAACTTCCTTGTCTTCCCTGGTCTTTGTTGAACCTGTCAACTAAGTCTTGCCTTTGCTTCGGCGGAGTACTACCATCAAGTCTGAGGTAGTTGTATCTCTTCAGTTTACACAATCCTTGGATCAAGTCAAGAGTAGAAGTCCAGTTGGACACAACAACGACTTTTTCTTGAGTGCATTGGTAGATGGAATGAAGCATTTTGTCAAGCAAGAGCATCTTACCAGACGTAGTCACGTCATTGATGTTGGTTTCGCTAGGGATAGCAGAGATTGCTGCCGAGGTGGCTGAGCCTAAATCATCATCTGCTCGTGTTAATTCGTTGTCATTTCGTTTTAAAAGCTACCGAAGTCTGTATGAGGATGGCTGACGATACTGTAACAAATCATTTCTTACCATAGGAGAATTGGAAATTTTTCTCATGAGATCAACTGCCGGTTGTCAGACGTGGCTGATGGAAACCGTTAACTTACTTAGAGCTAATGACTGCGCTCCATAGCCTCGGATGAAGCTCCTCACGATATTGGGGTCGAGGAGGTTTGAAAGGACAGAAAGTTGAAGAAGGGATGGGGCGATAAAAATGACGTACTCGTCTGCATGTGTCATTTTTAGTCCTCACGGATTGTCAGGGCAACATACACTTGGGAGGCAAATAATTTTCAAGCACTGCAGCTGTCCTTCGCAAGACAAACTCCTTGGACAGCTTGGCTAACTGATTGACAGATCAACCAGCATCCTGAATGAATAAGAAAGAGACCCTCACGTCATTTGCTCGTTCCCTGCCTAGCTCTACGTCTTTCGCTGAACAGTTAGGTGTTCTGCTTTTTAATATTGGCTTTTCATAATGCTTTGCGAAAGCCGAATATTTTCCCAACACACCCGGACAAGCAAAATTGACCATCGCCCAATATTCACCTAGATCGTTTTGCACGGGTGTACCTGACAAAACTTCGAAGGGTTAAGGGGGAAAACGTTAAGGAGATTATAACCAAACTCACTGATACGGCGTTGGGTTTTGAGCATATCGAACATTTTAGTCGTTTTATTGTCTTTGGATTTCAGGCGATGTCCTTCGTCACACACGATAAGGTCAATTGGCGGAATGCATGAAGCAAGTTCTTTGCTTTGAATGAGAGATTAGAAGCTGATTATTTGAGCGAAGTCTTGGGAGCTTACACGACTTTGCGAAGCTGAACATAGTAACTTAGTCAGTTTTAAAGATACGAGGGACTAAGAAAACGACTCGCCCTTTCATAACCGATGATCAAGACATGTTGATGCTTGTTGTTGACCTACGATATCTTCAGCGTGTGTCATTCCATGGCTAGAACAGCTGCTCACAAAAGACGATACCCTATAATCTGTACCATCGGCCACTAGAACATTCACTCGTCTATCCACCCTGCGCAATGATCAGCAGCATACTCCATTACTGCATTCAACCACTCGCCATTTCTTGAACTCTTTGCGCCAATTGTCCACCAACGTTACCGGACACACAATGATCGCCTTGCCGATACTATACGAAGCAGTAAGCAATAAATGCCAATGTTATGCCGTCCAGAAGCAAAAAAAGCTGAGACGTACATGGATGTTTGATTGGCAAAGGGAGACTGCTCTGTGAAGATATTAGGCAAGGCTTATCTTTGAATGACAGTTGCACCTACTCAGCATGGTGTAAATGAGTGCTATGGTCTGAAGTGTCTTGCCCAAACCCATCTCATCCGCAAGAATGCATCCTTCGCCTTCCGCACCGGTCATCCCCATGACACAAGAGTACATAAACTGATGTGAGTTGTTATCGTTGAACTATCCTGTGCTGATGAAAATCACTGACTTTGACGCCTTCTTTCTGATGCTCCCGCAATAAGTCCCCCAAGACGGGGTCAATCACCACATCCACGATAGTTGTGCCTCTGTATTATCTGTCAGCATTTAACCAGCAAAAAAAGGGCGAGACTTACCTCAATTTAGCCAGCTTTTCCCCAGGCCTGGGCATCACTACTGCACCTTCAGCATGAGGGTTAAATAACGCTCCCCCCCATTGTAACCTCTCCTTGTTGCTCTTCTCTCCCAATACAATCCTTTCATTGAATGGTTTAGGTGATTGTTTGGTATAAAATGATGAAGCAGCAACTGCTCGTTGAGCGGCTGCGGGCGTTGGGATGGAGCGCTTTGAAGATGAGGAAATGGGTGACTGGCCATGCTCATTTTCGATAATTTCCATAGTTGGTGGCTTTGTTGAAATCGGATTTGCTTTTTGAATTGGCGGTCTAAAGGGCTTTGCGAATGATGAAGGTCGGTATCCGGAGCTTTTGATTGTTGGGATAACTCTAGGTCTGTTCAGGATATTGGTACTAGCTTTGAACCTGGAAGGGTTTTAGATAATATAGATAGTACGATGCGCGCGAACGTACTGGTCCTGTTGTAATACATGGTCTACCATGATCTCATATCCGCCAATCTTAAATTCGGCTTCCGGTTTGATCACCTTATCCCCAACATTGGTAGTGGCCATTCTGGAGAAAAATTCAACGTTCGAACTCAAGATCTTCCACCGTAACTCACTGGTTCCCATCCTCGTCAAGCATTACAATCCTATTGCCTTCTACCTTGATGTTGGCATCCCCATCCCAAGTTTCTAAATTAGGAAACAAATGTCAATTATCCAACTGTTGATGACCTTAGGCAACGCCATCACAAGGATTACTTACTATGCTTCTTAAATTGGGGTTTCCTCCTTTGCTACGTTAGAAAAGGCTATTTAAATCATCACCTGGTACTCACCACTGCACAGCGAAATACAAGACAGGCATTAATAAAGTGTCGACAACCCCATGGACCTTCTTATCTATTTTGCCGTCACCTGGTACAGCTCTAGCCCCCTCTCTTTCATTCTCTTTCCCTGTTGTTATAGGTTCGGCCCCTAGTTCAAGGATCAAGCGTGTTGGTCTGGAAGGCAAAGGTGTGAGTGGTATAGGTTTGAGAGTCGGAATGGGAGCATCTCGTTCTGAATCGGAGCCCGAGTTTTCTGAGCAAGAATCGGGAACATATTCCTGTTGGCTAGGAATGGAGTCTATGATGGCACCGAGGCTACGTCTGGGCTTGACCGTTCCGATTGCCATATCGTGGCGTTGAATGTGCTAACTTATATTGAGCGAGAGAGACGGAAAAGAGAGAAAGAGAAGATGAAGGTGAAGGATGGCATGCGTGACAGCTACAGGCGATGAAAATGATCGCGTCCGCGAACATGACAATAGTCGCGTCAACTACTAATTATCGCCACCAGACGGTGAGCACCGCCGCCCATCCAGCCACGTGTTAGTGGTAACTAATAATAAGGAGGGGGAGCGACGA
>NC_026747.1:815000-850000 GCF_000149245.1 Cryptococcus neoformans H99
CGAAAGTCACCGAGAGAACCAAACATATCGGCGATCACGAAACAGAGGTCGGAGATCAGGCCCTCGCTGCTCACTATGAGCTTTTGGACGAAGAGGATGACGTTGAGGAAGTAGGAGTTGATATAAATGAAGGGGCTCACCTGGATACTTTTGAGGGGAGAGATGAAGCGGAAGTGGAAGAGGGGCCAGCGGGAGAAAGTTTAGGAAAGATGGTCTTTGGTACAGTCTTTCTCTCTCTTGAAATGCACTAGATGCTGACGTTCGTCTAAGTCAATGGCCAAATGAAGAAGATAGAGGACGTTACGGAAGACGATCAGGAGCTGATGACTTCTGAAGAATACGAGGTAGGTTCGGGTCTGCCTTCGGTGGATGTTTGGGCTAATTGGAACCGAGGCATACGCGCAAGCTATGTATGGTTGAGTGGGAAAGAACCCGTTTACCTATTTCACATAGTATCAAATTCACACCGCATGCCCATACATGGCTTTCTTATCATTTTTGTATGCATGTACTTGTAACATCAAGAAGGCCCGCTGGAGGCAGGAAATTTCACCTTCACTGCCGATGAATATATCTTTACCACAGAATACAATAGTCACGCGATACAAGTACATAGGTGGGACGTCCGAAAGTAATCTACGCGGCATATTGACATTTTAGATAGCTAAACAATTGGCCACCTAACACATCAGATCCCACCGATAATCCCCACACCCAATGTACCCGACATCAACTGCTCATCACAAATTTTACTTCGTTCCATTACAGCGACTCTCTCGGCTTCAGCATCAGCCAAACTCGCTGCAGCAAGTCTTTGAGCTGCTTGGAGGCGGAGAGTATTTTGAACAAGTGACGTGTAATGATGCATGTGTGACGCCAACTGTTCATTCGTCAGAAACAAAAATGCCTTTGGAAATAAGAAGACCCACTTCGGTTTCCCACGCTGCGCCTCCAAATCCGATCAAAACAGGGGGCAGCTCTGCCAAAATCCTTGTCTTTTCTTCCTTTGCTTTCCTTTCTGCCAACTCCTCTTCAGCGATCACTGATTCCTCCACATTTGGAAGTTCTTCTGCAGCCGGTGTCAAGATTCGTGGAAGCGGCGTTGTTGACACGGATGAAGATGACTGTGGTGCGGGTGCAGGCGGTGAAGAATCATCTCGTCGATGAGCGGTCTGTCCATTATGAGAGGGTACGGGTGCATAAGGGTTGAAGCTTGATGTCTGCTCAGATGCTGTTGGGTGAGGCTGAGACAGCACATTCTTCCTCTCAGACCATGACAACCTCCCAGAGCTGGGCCCAGTAGGAGGAGCATGGGCTTGAAGAGTAGCACTTGGTGTTTCAGGAGTCGTACTAGCGTGGGAGTCATTTTTTACGGTTGCTGTAGGCGTCGGGTTTGTACCGGATAGACCAGCGATGGGAGTTGTGTAGGAGACTCTTGGGGCAGCAGGACGTCCTCCGTAAAGATGGGCGAGCGCACGCGGACCTGTGGGCGGTACCAAACCGAGGCGTTCAGAGCGAGGTCCAGTAGGAGGAGGACGTTTAGGGAAAGTAGAGACTGATGGAGTTGATAAAGGCTGAGTATGAGATAGAGTTGGTGGAGCAGGTTGTTGTAGGGCTGACAAGGTAGGAGGCAGTAGGCTTGGTGTTTGGGGACGAGTGGGCCCGGATGCGGATGCTCGCGAAAGAGGTCGAGATTGGTCTACGGGCGACATTGGCTCGGGTGAAGTGAGGTGCTGCGGCTTCTCAGACATGGGGGAACGTGTACGCCTGCTTCGTTCTGCTGGTGAAATTCCACGCTTGATCGGAGAAAAGCGGGAAGAACGCGATGGCGTCGACGCACTTGATACGGATGGTGAACGGCGGCGGCGTATAGGGGAATATGGTGAAGGCGATCGTCGTCGATAAAACCGATCCCTGTCTCTGTCCCGTTCTCTATCCCTCCAAGGTTCCCTCTCGAACCGTCTAAAAGGCGGTGGAGACCTTGACCGCCTTCGAGGCGGTGAGCGAGGAGGAGAACGCGGTCTCGGCGGCAAGCCTGAAATAGTAGGAGGCGCTGCCACGGGCGACGTTATCTGCCCCTCTTCTGGTGTCCCTTCAGATCTGGCCTTCGTTGATCCTTCTATTGGCTCTCGCGTACGCTGGTCTCTGTCGATGAGCGGAATGCCTGGTCGGGCAGGCAAAGGACTCCTTATTCGATCCCTATCATCCCTTTCTCTCATCCTTTCCGCGTCCCTGTCTCTTGCATACCAGCTTTGACGCCCTCCAAATCTAGGGCCTCTATCATAGTCCCTTTCAACATCCCTATCACGCCAGTCGCGGTCTCTTAGATCCCTACGATCTCTGTCGAAACCAGCGGGACCTCGATACCTAGAGGGTTCACCGCGGTAACGATAGTCGTCTCTAGGATCGCGATCTCTAAAGCGCTGCGGACTATCTTCAATGAAGGGACGGCGAGGAAGACGTGGCGTGGGGGAGGGTGAGCGAGGCATTATATAATTAATGTTTTTATTGGGGGATGAAAAACAGAGCAGAGATATACAGTTGACGGACGGACGAAAGCGAACGAAGGAGGATAAAATGAGCGGTCGGCTACTCATTGGGTTTGTGATTACGTACGATGCCGCGGACGTGCGGTGGAGGGTGTCCACTCTTCGTTTGGCAGGTGACCGACCGGCTAATAAATATGGCCAGGATATATATACATCGACAGGTCACATCACACAGCCTTTTCACTACCCATCATATCGAACGTCCTGATGCCCACCAAATTACCACGCATTCATACCACAGGCTGGATAGGTCTGGGAGCTATGGGTGAGTGCCGACCCTTATAACAATGCGAGGCCGTCAGACCAGCTACGAGGGAGGTAGCAATATAGTCAACAGATGAGTAATAAGCGTACTAGGTCATCCCATGGCTTTGAATCTTTTTCTAAAAACACATCAATTCTATCAAAAAGTTAGTCCTTCCATAACGCCAACTTTCCTCTTCTGCGAGCATGAGGACTCCAGAGCAGAGTCTTTTCTACGGGAATTAAGGAACCGTGGTGGTCAAGATTTAGCGAGCAGGGCTGAGCGAGTGGGGAGTGGAAAAGAGTACGTCCTTTGGCTTCTATCTTTCGCAGTGAATGGAACTTGACATATGCAGGATGGTTATGGGTGCGTCGAAGGTGTTTACGATGCTACCTTCTACACCCCAGGTTCAAGCGGTTTATCTCGACCAGGACAACGGCATTTTGGCCGGCCTGGCAAAGCTGCCAAGTAATACCCCTCCTTTGCCAGAAACCCTTCTGTTATCAGACACTTCATTACCATCAGACACCGTCACCCAAGGAGGGAAAGTTAAAAAAGAATTGACATCAACCACCGATGCATCCTCTCCTGCTACCGAGGTCAGCCAAGTCCACACAATGCTTGTTGACCAAACAACCCTCGATCCCACAGTCTCACTCTCCATTTCGTCTCTCATTCACGATTCAACCTCCAGCGCAGCCTTGATGATCGACGCACCTGTATCTGGCGGCACAGTGGCGGCTGAAAGGGGAGAGTTGACAATCATGTTCGGATCCCCTGCTCCTATAGCCACCCGGCTGGCAATGCCATTTCTTCAAATGATGGCAAGGGAAGGGGGCGTGATTGAGTGTGGAGGAAGCGGTACTGGAGTCGGCGTCAAGGTTTGCAACAAGTAAGTATCTACCAGGGGTCAATTCGTTACGAAACAGCTAAGTTCAGAAAAGCCTTGTATTAGCCTCGAATCAAATAGCGCTATCGGAGGGCCTTGCTTTGGGACGTTCGCTCAATATCGACATTGCTCTTCTTCAAAGCGTGATCAACACTTCCTCGGGTTCCTCTTGGTCATCCCGTGTTAATCCCCCTATCTCTTCAATTCCGGGGACCCCAGCTTCTCGCGGATATTCGGGTGGCTTCCAAACTCGTTTGATGCTTAAAGATGTAAATCTGGCCCTACAAGCGGCCCGTAAACATAATCTTGCCACACCATTGACTTCGGCTTCAAAAAACATATACGAGGCTGTTTGTTCCGATGGTGATGGCCAGTGGGCCAGCAAAGATTTCTCGTAGGTCAAACTAGTGCTTGAAGTTAACAAAGCTAAGAACTTTTTAGTGTTGCGTATGAGTGGGTAAAAAAGAAGCAGCAAGCAGCTATGGACATGGCCTGGAAAGATGGGTTACCATGAGCTGATAGGCAAGTCGAAATTTTACATCGCCCACGCAGAACACTGGACAATTTTCTACTCTTTCGAAATTGTCCATGTTTTATTCTCTCTAGCTATCTATAATATTACAGTATAAAAAGTTATGGATCTGGATGATTACTGGCTGCCTGCTTAGGCTGACTATCATAATGCCTCGGATTCAATGATAGTCTCGGGATGGCTCTCCCAGATCCAGTAGCTCGACTCTGGCTTAAGTCCTGAAAATGGCATTTTCCCAATGACCTGCGCTGCATGTTTGTTCCCGTTTCAAGCCGTTGTGGTGTCAACGGATGAAAGAGGCGGGTCGGAGAGTAATCATGCATTTGACTGCGCTTGTAATACTGTTGAGGGGGAGAGGAGCGCGAAGGCAAAAGATTTTAGATGACGCTAGTATGCGGGAAGAACGACAACGTCTATTCAGAAGGATCATGACTGACGCCGGCGCGCGAAGAAAAAGGAACTTGCTTGTAACGAACGAAGAAGGATAGGAGGAAGACAGAAATGCTTCCGGCCGCGGGAAATAAATAACGTCGCCGGCTGTTTGCCATTGCATGATAGCCGGTGCGACAGTGGGAGGATGCGAACGATCAGATGTGCGAAAGCAAATAGCGACAGCAACGACGAACGGACGACGGATAGACGATGTCTACTATGCCTGCACAGTAGACGACAAATGCTTAATTGCCCGCCCAACCCATATATCAGCAGAGCCATAGACGAACTCAGCCATGTCATCCTCCCACATCATCCCACTAACCAAAGACACCCTCCGCTCCCGTTTTAGATTCATCCTCAATTCGTATCTCCAACATCGCCCGATATTCCAACGTGCATTCACAGCTGCATTCGCTATATACTGCCTTACCAGTACCTACGGATCTCTCACTGGTAGGGGTATCAAAGGAGCTCCTGGAGGAAAAGGAAATGGAAGAAGGGTTAAAGGTTTGTTCATGCCGATCGAGGCTGCCGTCACGAATGCTTATACCGAAAAACAGGCGTCAAGCATGGCACTACCGGGTCCATCAAAGACCCCCTATTCCATATTCGTTTGAAGCGACTTATTCGGATTGTTATTCCTAGTCTGAAAAGTAAAGAAGCCGCCATGCTGGCGCTGCACTCGGCTTTCTTGGTTGGCAGGACGGGGTTGAGTCTATATGTGGCCGACCTTGATGGAAGGTAAATGGATCTATTATTTAATCCTACCTAGGTCTGGAAGCTAAATCGCCGAGTTACAGAATAGTTTCTTCTCTTGTCACAGCCAATCCGCATATGTTTCTTATGAACATAGCAAGGTGGTTACTAGTCGCTATTCCGGCGACCTATACCAATTCAATGTTGGAATATCTTCAGTCTGAATTGGGCCTTGCTTATCGTACGAGGTAATTCTCCTTCATCTCTCCAAAGGTTTCCCTTTTAATGCCACTTCCAGGTTGACAAAGCACGCTCTGACCATGTATCTTGACCCGCCAGGAGTAGAAAGCGGTGGCGGCAAGGATGGCGAGCAATTATTCTACAAACTTGCAAATCTCGATGACCGGATAAAGAATGCAGACCAATATTTGGCAGAAGATATTCAGCAGCTTAGTAGCAAGCTGGCTGAGATATACTCAAATATTGCCAAGCCTGTGCTAGATGTCATGTAAGCCTGCGCGTTTGGAGTAAGGCCGAGGAGGACTAATGAAAACCATAGACTGTACAACTATCAGCTATCCAGGAATGTTGGTGCAGAGAGTCTTGTACTCTTGACTATCCTTGTACAAACGAGTGCTACTCTCCGTGAGTCAGCTTTCTGCTTTCCATCATCATGCGGGCACGGTCTGATCTTATCTCCAGTGCGGGCCATCACACCACCGTTTGGGGCTTATACAGCTCATGAAGGTCGGTGATTCTAATACAGTCATTCACATTACTGGCTAATATAATACTACATTTTCAGCCAAACTTGAGGGTGAACTCCGTTTCACTCACTCCCGTTTGCTTGAATCAGCTGAAGAAGTAGCTTTATATCATGGTGAGGAGTTTGAAAAGAATGTTATTGAAAGGGGCTATTTTGCGCTTGTCAAGCACGTCAATCGCATTTTAAAGATTCGTGTGGGTCATGGAATGGCGGAAGAAGGTGTCATCAAATGGTTGTGGGGGAGTCTGGGGCTGTGCATTTGTGCGATACCTGTATTTGGAGGAAGTGCTTTGGCTATGAAGGGAGGAGATTTGGGAAGTAGGACTGAGGGTCAGTATCCCAATTTTGGTTATTTCCAATGTGCTGATGAATGGCAGGTTTTGTCACGAACCGAAGGTTGCTATTATCTTCAAGTGATGCCTTTGGAAGAGTCATGTATAGCTATAAGGTCAGCAGGACAAAACAGTTGAAAGAATTACCATACTCATTAATGAACAGGACATGGCAGAGTTAGCCGGCTATACTTCTAGAGTGTCAGAGCTTTTCGAAACGATGGAACACGCCAAAAAAGGGGAGTACCAGAAGAAGCTCGTGAGCAGTGTTAGCACTGAGAATAATGCCAAAAGTACGTGGATGCTCCTAGAAACAGAATTGCTGAAAAGCGTCCTGATTACTAACATCTGTCAGTTCTGCAAGGTAGAGGCAAGATTATAGAATCAGACGAGATCAAATTTGATCAAGTCCCCCTTATCAGTCCGAATGGAGACGTCTTAGTCAAGTCTATGTCATTCCATGTTAAGCCTGGTGTAGGCTGTTCTTATGTTCTAATCCATTAAGTACCTGGAGCTAATGCGGTCACTAGAAACACCTCCTAGTAATTGGTCCAAATGGTTGCGGGAAAAGCAGTTTATTCAGGATCCTTGGTGGCCTTTGGCCTGTTTATGGTAAGATTTAGTTGTAACCAGTATCGCTGAATGCTAACGTCATTTAGGAGGGACGGTCTACAAGCCTCCTTCGAACCAGTTCACTTATATTCCGCAAAGGCCGTACCTTTGCGCCGGTACACTTCGTGACCAGATAATCTACCCCCACAGTCACGCTGATATGTTGTCCCACGGAAAATCTGATGAGGATCTCTCAAAGATCCTTGAAGTAGTAGAAATGGCCGGAATTATTGAAAGAGAGGGAGGGTGGGACGCTGTGAGAGAATGGAGGGACACTCTGAGTGGTGGAGATAAACAGAGGATTGCCATGGCCCGATTGTTTTATCATCAGCCAAAGGTGAAGTCTGTTCAGCAAACCTTTCAAAGCAGTCGCTGATGGGAAACGTTCAGTACGCAATTCTGGATGAATGCACCAGCGCAGTGACGCTCGAGATTGAAAAGATCATGTATGATCATGCCACCTGTATGTCCTTCCCTTTTCTGCTGACAACTGCTGTCAACTGAACCACCACTTTGTAGCCCTCGGCATCACTCTAATGACAGTATCTCATCGACCCTCTCTTTGGAAGTTCCACACCATGGTTCTTGAATACGATGGACAAGGCGGGTACACGTTCACTCATCTTGATGCCGAAAAACGACTGGCATTGCAAGATGAAAAGCAGGAGTTGGAACACAAGCTCCTGAGTGTCCCCAAATTGAAAGACAGGTTGGAAGAATTGAAAATGATCAAAGAGCAACGAGAATCCGCGAGTGGTATTTAAGAGCGAATCTGTTGTGTACTGCTGTATTGTTAGATGTATCTAATACGTTTCCTAAGGTTCCGTCACCATAGCCAACGGGCACCATGGCTTTAGACTGCACCTTCATTCCACCTCACATCTCATTCATGTATCTATATTGATATGAACCAAACGGGGTCATCTACAATAAAGGTTCCACGTCAATCTCCAAAGCGGAACAAGGTCGGATCAACTCGAAGTTGTCAAGTACGCTGGGATGCAGAATACCCAAGGAGCCAATATTGATATCCCTCTCCCATGAAGATCCCTCCTCTGCGTGCAAGGCTGCCTTGAGGTCAGAAGTAAACGATTGAATGGGATTGGATGATGGAGCTGAGGGGGTGGGTTCAGAAGGCTGGACAGTAGGTTTGGGTCGGTAGAAAACGTGAGCCGCCCGGCCAGGGAGGTACGTAGGATCTGTGCAGAGTTAGTGCATGACAGATGAGGAGTTCATGAAGAGGTCGCTCACCATTTGCAGAAGCAATATAGTACCCGTAATTTCCCTCATTTTCCTTCCTTTCCAAGAGAGGAACTCCCAAAATTTGCATCACCCTGTCCAACAGTCCATGAGCGACCTCAAATCCGGCTTTTCTGTCCATGTAGACTGCACAAAGCCTCCTGTAGTTCCTAGCCTGCCTTTCCTCGGTGGAGTCCTGGACGGCAACGTCGGAAACTTCGAAAATCTTCATGGGCAAAGGCAAAGCCTTGTTTTCACGAGCGGTTTTAAGCATACCGGGCAAGAGGGAAGTACGGACGACCTGGTACTCGAGGGACTTTGGGTTGGCAAGGTGGATAGCGTAATGACCAGGATCAGGACGGTTGAGCCAGGCGAAGTTTTCGTCGTGAGAGCACTACAAAGCATTGGCAAAGCTATTCTATTTATAGTCCTGAAACTTACCAATATCAAAGGCAAAGCCTCAATCCAGCCAGCCATCGCACATTCCTTCCTGATAATATCGCCCAACCTATTCACAGGGAACGCCTGAGCCACAGTATTCGTAGTCGGCAACGCTCTCGGCAATTCGTTGAAGCCGTAGGCAATCGCCGCGTCCTCCATAATGTCACACTCGTGCAGAATGTCTGGCCTGGTGCAAGGAACAAGAACATCGAGGAGATCCTCGCTTGAGGGCGAGGGGGTGGCAGAGAGAGACATACGAGTAAGGAGCGTGCAAATTTCCTGGCGCGACAAGGCAAGACCGATAGCAGCATTGATGTAAGATGAGGAAGCTGTGGTGGCACGTGGTTCCAGAGGTGGGGTGATGTGGGAGGTGCCGTCAGGCATGTGGATTCTGACAGGCTCGATGCTGAATTCACAGTTAGAAAGGAAACAAGGTCCTTAGAACTGAAAAGAACGTACTAGAAAGGAACTCTGCAGTACTCAGCAAACATGGCGCAAACCATATTAATGACAATGTCACTTCAAATCATCAGCCTCATCTTCGTCAATCCCATTGGAAAGCTTACAGTTTGGTCTTGTCAGTGGCAGTTGTGTCAATGAAGATGTTGGTTGTCTTGCCAGGTACGATCTTAGAGCCTGCTCATCATGAGTACAATGTCATTAAGATCGATGACGTGACTTACGCTGAGAATTAATGATAGGGGGCATAGACAATACCCGGTCCTTGCTGTCGTAGATGATAGGATACGCTGGGGCATCCTTAATGAGGTGCAAGTGCTTGGCGAGATGTCTATCGGCCTGAGGAGCATACCAATCCATAAGCGAACTCGCATGCTTCATGCGTCAGTTCAAAACGTACCTCGTATATAGTCATCAATTCCTCGGCAGTGTGCTCCGTATCCCTGTTGAGTGGCGCAAATTTGATTTGCTTAGGGTCCTTGCACATGTATCTGAAAGGTCCTTCGATGGTATCCAAATCGTGCGTGCCGATAGCGACGAACTTTCTCATTCGACAAAGGTTTTGGTGAAGCTTGTCTTGAAGATCAATGAAGGATTCGTATTCGAGCTGGTTCATGGGTCGGGCAAGACGAAGAACGGCTGAGGCAAAGTAGGGTCGAAGGGGAGCAGTCTGCAGTTAAATCAGTTATTTTGCTCAATGGTCTGAATCAACATACAGAAGCTTCGACGTAAACTTCTTGCAATTTCTCCGGGATATCGAGCTTGTAGCTGGGGGGCATATCCTTCTGCAAGAAGATCCTCAAGGCCCTAGCAAGGCCTTCAATACAAAGCAGGTCGTATCGATTGGCTGGAATCTCAATCTTGAGCTGAGGCGGAGGAGTAGGAAGTCCTTTTTTACGAGCTTCTTCGACTTGAATGGTGGTCTATAGGTTTTCAGTGATGGTTAGAGCCCGTGAATCAATGAGGGTTGGAGGAAATATGACATACGTCCTCGTCGAGCTCAATACCAAACTCGAAACACAGTTCATCGAACTCTTCGTGGGCTACAAATATTACTGAGTGGTGTGCAAGTGAGCGTTCGAATAAGCACTCACAATACTCCTTCTCCAACCGCCTATAGAGCTCGGCCTTGTCGACGGTGATGGTAGGCTATGGAGGAATTTGAGTGCCTTCTTTGAAATCCATTGCTACAAGATACTTACCATGGTATATGTTCTGCTGTGCGATTTTTTGGAAGAAAAGAAGAAGAGGCAAATGGACAATGTATAGAAGATGAGATACACCGACACTTTTCGGAACGAGCCTTGTTTCGATATATTACTACTCGAATGCAACATGTTTTACGTAATCAACATTTTCAAGTCAAAACATACAACCACAGCGCACTTGTACTGTAGTACGACTGTATGGTTTTTGCATGGCTCCGCTCCAATGAATGGGACACACACCTAAGAGACGAGGAAAATATGCAAAACACCAAATCCGCCATAGGCCATCATAAAAACTGAGCATTGCACCCTGTATCTCGCTCAGTAAGCAGCAGGCAATTCTGCTTCAGGACTCAAAATGGTCTTGGTTCCAGTGTTTATTTCGGCATCGAAGAGTTGACCACGACAGAATTCACTTCAGGTTGATATCCGGATCCAAATGCATACGTCTACACTCCAGACGTGTCATGCCTCTTCGTGCGCTTTGCCCGTGACAAGCCTTCTATCACGTATTCCCATCTCGCACCCTTTAACACTCTATTCCTTGAGACTGTAACCAATCAAGTTGCGCCTACCAACAATCTCGCCAATTTTGAAAATACCGTACGCCTCAAGAGCCTGTACAGTGGTCATCCTTTAGTATTTCAAACATGAATGCCAGAAGAAATGTCCGATGATCGGCTGTACTCACGGCAACACCCAAACCGGCCCAGGCACCAGTCTTCAAGACGTTCTTCCAGTAACCACCGTTGACAGCCTTGGAGTAGATCTCAGAGTACGCGCGAGCCCATGTCGCAAGTTCGAGAGGGGGAGAAAGCTTCTCGGCTTGCCAGACTTGACGGCAGATGGAAGCAAAGACCTTTGAGTTGTAGATGACAGGTTCACGGTAGCCTGAAGCTGAATTTAGTGCTCTGATTTGTATATCTCCAGTATTATACACGCACCACCAAGAGCACCGCCAATCTTCTCCCCGACGGGGCCAGCAGCTTTCTTCAAGGTCGCGGCAGTCTGCGCATAGGCCTTCTGGGCGTTTTCGACCGCCTTCTGGACGTTGGGGTTCGTCTGGGGGCTGGCGCTGCTGGAGTTGAGGCGACGACCGAGCGTACGAACTGGGCGGAAAAGCTGAGGCCGCATTTTTGAAGATGTATACGTGAAGATGGGTTCGTCGTACACGGGATGGTTTATGCAGGAGAACGCCGGGATGAGCTTGTCGCGGCGAATCGCGGCATTATCCAGATGTGGCTCCACGTCCGCCCTCCACATATTCCATCTCCTCTTTCCGCCAGCTTCCACTGTATACTTATATATCTACATCCTATTTCCATCTCAATCCCATTCACCGTTATCCACAGCAACAATGAACAACCCAGCCATCTCAAACCTCATACTGTCCCTCGGTGCCATGCAGGGTACGTTCCAGCTTGAACAGCGCGGAGAACCACAGCTCACACAATGCAGTCGCCCGAAGGATCCCCATGGAAGACCCACAGGTCGTAAACTACCTCCGTATCGGTTACGTCTCTGCTCAGCTCATATCGCTTGCTATATATTACTTCATTACCCTCAAGGTAAGTCCCTCGTGACGGATATGTGGTGGCATCCATTAACAGTCGCATAGATCAGGAAGAAGAACGACTTGACGGTCTTGAAATACGTCAATCCGGCGTCTCCTATGGTCTGTTGCCTATTCACTAATATCCACTCCAGTCATTCTGACTTTGAATCTATAGAACCCTGATGCCAAGCCAGAACTTGTGCAGACTACTGTCAAAGACTACGATCTTGCTGAAACTGGCAAGGCTATCAGGAGCTTGCTCATCGTTCGTCCTTTTATGTCTTGTACTCGCCTGTCACTGACAATTCCGCTTAGAGCGTCGCCATTATGACTTTCCTTGTGAATAGCATCTACCAGCTTTGAATTTGTCCATGCTGACTTTTTACATATAGCACGGCTACATGAAGTACACTCAACCCCTCTTCATCCAATCCATCATGGGTCTTAAGGGCGCCCTCGAATCCAACACCGCCAAGCTCCACCTCTGGAACAAGAAGGCCGAGGGTGACCTTGCTCGACCTTTCAAGGCCTCTGGAGGCATGTTTGAGAGCCTTACAGGTAAAGCTTCGGGCCCCCAGACGGATGCTGCCACTATCAAAGAAGCTGAGAAGGCTGGCAAGGCCGAGTAATGGGATGGATTAGAGGTTGTCATAGATGCTGTGGGGAATTGCAGGGAGGGACACAAAAATTGTCGTGATGAGTAAGGATGCGTGCATGCGAACCGGGCGGGTGTGTTGTTTAGTGCATTCGTAATAGTACAGCATCTATGTACGGACATCATTCATCATTCATGACAAGTACATCTAAAAATCAAATCTGATTCAAGACCTAAGAATGGTATGTTTGTCCTTGCCCTTCCATCACATCTTTCAACGCAAGGCTCCCCTTTCTCCCACCCATCATCATGGGCCATTCTGATACGGACGAACTGCTTGACATCTCTCGAGGCCTTTGTCTAGGCGAAGAAGATGGGGGTGAAAATGTCATGGATCCGGCTGCAGGACCATGCGGAGGCGAAAATATAGGGGGCGAGTCGAGAGAAAGGGATGACAGTGTTCGGCGAGGCTGCTGGTCTAATGTACCGGTCTGAGATGGTTGACCTTGAGAAGCTTCTTTGAGAAGGAACTCAACAAACAAGTTGCTGAAAGACTGTCCGAGCAAGTTAGTTACACAATGCCGCAAACTCGCAGCTGGTTGATGAGACTTACTTCGTTCATTGCAGCCTCTTCTTCGGCACTTTTTTCAGTTTCTTTGCCCTTACCTGTGCTCGCCTTTCCTTTGCCTCCTCCTCCCACGGCGCCTTGACGTTGTAACCCAGCTTTTTCACGCTCAGCATCGTCCCATGAAAGAATGGTGGCCAGCAAAGATAACATTTCGAAACGCTTAGGGTCACCCCGAGATGTCATAAGGAATGAGAGGAGGATATTTGTCACCAAACGCCTAAATGGAAGTAAGGAAAAAGCTGACGATAATGGAGAGGTGACGAAAACCCACCGATCAACATTGTTATCAGATTGATTCTTCCGTAACCTTCTCAACGCCTCTTTCAAATGCTCATTGCTCACCACAGCTGAAAGATGTCAGGATTTTGGCTAATAGGTTCGCGCGCTATCAACTTACCATCATGTCGTAGTTTTCCAATAATCTGATTCTTGTCCTTTAGTTCCTTTTCGAGAGCGGTGGACTTGCTAGCATCTGAAGAAACCTCGGACAATCGAGTTTCCGCATTGGCAGCACGGAGTTTGAATTCTGAAAGGGATTCTGCTGCTATGCGGAGCTGCGTTTCAAGTTCAGTAGTTGCCTGTCGTATTTCTGAATCTTTCGCTATGCAACTTGTTAGTATTATCCACCTTGCAAAATTGGCCGTTTTCAAGGGACTCACCCGCTTGAAACTCGCTCAGCACCTCTTGTAAATTATCTCCCCTCTCCTTTTCTTTATCCCTTTCTTCGGCGAGCTTCTCCAGTGCATTGCACATATCTTGTTCCCTTCTCTCGAATACCCTCAAGTCGTCCTCTAATGTCTCTCTACGTTCTCTTTCCCTCCCCGCTTCTACCTCCCATTCTTCCCTCTCCAATCTCAATCTCTCCATTTCACCTCGCAATTCTCTCATTTCACGTGTGAGAGAGAGCACATCTGATGAAGAAGAGTCGCTCTGAGAGCGGAGTTGGGCCAGCTGGGCAGAAAGGTGTGAAGATTCCTGGGAGAGGGATGACAGCTCGGATCTAAGTGTGTCGACAGTTTCGTGAAGCTCGCTATTTTCAGTGACAAGATTGTTGATCTGCGTCTCTCGCCGATCCAACTCCTCCTGTATTCGACCGAAGCACGTATCAGTTTCTGCACATGGGCAAAAGAGAGTGAAGGAAAAACCCACAGCATCTTCTTTAAGCTTATCTCCGAGCGTCGTCCTCATGGCCGTTAATTTCCCGAGTAGGCTTCTGTACTGACTTCCCAGCGCCTCCTTTTCTTGCCTCGTCGCTTCCAGATCGTCCTCAAGAATTCTTATCCGCTCATCCACCGGCACATCGTCCTGCTCTTTTTGCTCTTCCTTTCGAGATGGTCCAGAGGATCCCTCATCCTTATGTTCATGATCATGTTCTTGCGTCTGTTCTTGTTCTTGCATCTGTTCTTCTCTTTCTTGTAGTGGTTTGGGCTCGATCGTCTTGTCGGAGGGCGGCGCCTGAGGAGCTGCTTCGTCCGAGACGGTCGGAGCACCATTCGGAAGGTTGGAAGCGCTCTGCGTGGGATTGGAATTTGGAGCAGCGTTCGCCTTTGTGTTGGACTTGGACTTTCCCTTCTTACTGGGCATTTGTGATATCGGATTTTGTGGAAAAAAGATGTGGTATGGAGGGCTGAATGCGGAAAGAGCAGAATGGAAAGCTCAGCCAGCGGGGCCAGGAACTAGCTGTTACAAGGTTTCATCCTCGCAGCCCAAATCCGGCATTCGATTTCTTTGCCCTCTACTCCACCCCGCCGCCAGCTTCACCGGCGCCTCATTACCTCCTCATGCATGCTGGACTACAAGACACCGTATCAAATGCCCTCATAGGGGAATGCTGGGCCTGAGCCATGCATAGCAGCCATCCCCAAGTAACTCTGTCCTCCCGCAGGCATGAAATTGGTTCCGCGCGTCGACAACTGGCCTGGCTTTGCATAACTTTGGCCCTATGCTCGACATCAAAGAGGGTGATGCAGTTTGCAAAAGGGTAGGCCAATGTTATCATAATTACTTTTAGGGCGATTCTCCTCTGACAGGGAGGTTTAGCCATTCTACAAAATTGAGAGTACGGCAGGGCCACTATCAAATAATGCGACAAGATACCAGGATACATCGCTAGCAGACACTTTGTTACATGTGAGATTATGAAAAAAATGGAGCAGTCCAGCTGCTAGAGTAAAGGTGGGACAATAACAGGCTCTCGAGGTCTTACCAGACTATTGAAGCACACAGAGAAACAGCACCCGTGAGAGTTATTCCGATTACAGAACCAAGATTCAAGGGCATGGACAAAGTCGCGGAATTTTGAGCATGAGACATAACGGCGGAAGCGTTAGTCTGGGCTGTGGTAGCAGAAGCATCAGTCGCGGCAGCGGCGGCTCCATTGACCGCGACGGATTTCTCTGTTGAAGACGCTGTGGCGGCGGAAGTATTGCTACGCGGTTGGGTTGAATGGTGAGTCACCAACAATATCAGTCTAATTGATTGAACTTACCTGCTCGAATCTGAAGCAGATGGTGATTCCGTCCAAGCAACATCGGCATCACCGCGCCAACTGTCAACAGCACTTGGGCTATCCGCATAGTTAGTTAACCTTTTTCTTGCACTGAACGACGCGTCTTACGAAGGGGTGGAAGACATCGTACTGTCGTCGAGTCTGCTCATGGTCATACGAGGGGTGGCTGGCACTGAAGTGGACATAGATATAGCCGTGCTGTTGTAGGTTGGTCAGCTATTATTGCAATGACAGCTGCTTTCTAACCGCGTCATGGTTCACGACGCGTCTTCGGCCACAACGATCCTGGGTTTGTCACTCACGAAGGGAGAGTTCCAACGCCATTGTATCCATTTGGACCAGTGATAACGATAGTATGCCCATCCTAACAATACAAGTCATCAGTTTTTCTGGTAACTAGTCTCCCTGCGGAAAGCAAGACCGTACATACCTCGTCAATACGAGTCGCCAGTCGCTGCGCCAGGCAGAACTGAGCAGACAAAAGAACAAAAAGGAACGTGAATAAGAAACGAGGCATTGCGTTAATTGTCGAACTGAAGAAAAGAGAAGATGTAGAAAAATGAAGGTCTACGTAGACTACTAGCTACAAATTATAATACCTGGAGAAGAGAGAAAAGACAAAAAGTAAACAAAGGAGGGTTGGGGTCAGGAGGCTCGGGATAGCGAGAGACGCGTCTTCTTGGTATTATCCGTCTTTATAGTTTGGCGTGGACTGGCATTCAGGGCCGGCGTGCGACTCCCCAGTGAAAAGAGGGTGCGGGTTTTTGACATCTGCTGGACTGATCTGAGGGATATGGGTGTGGTTGTGGGACCGGAGAATGGAAAGATGCATGTGTGCTGCTATTGCTGCTCTGCAGGCACATAGTGACTCTGGGGGCCAGCGACACCAACAAAGAATCTCCGCTTCTCGCACCGATAATCTTATCAAGTTATCAGGCGCGTCTCCGAGCGGCCGGCGGCGTGCGGCCGCAATTTTTAAGTCGAAGTATGGATCTCCCATATAGTACATGTAGCCGGTAATACCACCGTTACATCTGCATATCAGACAATGCCAGACCCGATCAGCCTCATCGCCGAGCCTCTCACCTTGCCCAATGGTATCCGCGTACCCAACAGACTCGTAAAGGTAAGAAGCACCGTAGCTCAAGCCTTCTTTGAATCTAACCTCAGACGCAGGCTGCTATGGCAGAAGGCATCGGTCTGGGCGGAGGACCTCCTCAGCAGAATCATCTACGGCTGTATGGGCAATGGGCCCAAGGCGGGTGGGGAATGGTCATCTCGGGTAAGTTTCCAGGCACATGGTTAGAGTCACTTCTCATACGGCTCAAGGGAATGTCCAAATCGATCCTAAGCATCTTGCTTCGCCGCATGACTTGACAATAACTCCGTCTACGGCAGACCGGGTAGCGTTTCGCCGTCTGACATCGGTCGTCGCTTCCAATCCAAAGCCTCCTCTTCTGATAATGCAAATCTCCCATCCCGGCCTCCAGTCATCTTCGACCGTGAACTTTTCACGCTTGCCTCACCAACGCGCAATCGGGCCGTGCTCAGCTCGTCCAGACATGAACGGCGGCATAATGGGCTGGCTATGGGGTCATGCCGTGTGGCCGAGGAAGAGTAAGGAAATAAGAGACCCGGAGGACTGGCTGAGTATCGTGGACCGGTTCGTCGCGGGCGCAGTGCTGGCTGAAGAAGCAGGATGGGATGGAATACAGGTGCATGCGGCCCACGGGTACCTGCTGGCAGAATATTTGTCCCCGTTGGTAAGCCATTACACGCCAATGCTGTCGGAAACCGCCACTGACAGACATTAATAGACAAACCCAAACCCTGTGCATCTGCCAGGTGCTCCTGATGATGTGCCTGTACGCTTACACCTCCTCTATCTCGTTCTTGAAGGCATAGGGAGGAAAACGTCCAAGTCATTCATCAAGGCCGTCAAAGTCAACTGTTCTGATTTTGTTCAAGGAGGCGAGTCCGGGTCATGCGTTCTCAAGCTAGGCTGCATCATGCTAACAGCATCTCAGGTCTCGACGAAGATCAGGCGTCAGAATTGATCAAGACCATTGTATCATGGCAACTACTCGACATTATTGAAATATCTGGAGGAACATATGCCCAACCAGCCTTCGCATATCCTGAAACTCTGTCGTCTCCATCCAAGCGTCAATCTCTCTTTTCCCATTTCACAACGTCCCTTTTACCTCTACTTCCACCTCCCCCACAAGGTCCCGCTATACTCTTGACGGGAGGGCTGCATAATAGAGAGTTGATAGCGTCCTCACTGGCGGAGAGAGCGTGTGACATGGTCGGAATTGGGAGACCAGCCTGTCTCATTCCGGATCTGCCTCGACATATCATTCTGAATTCAGCTATCGCCGATGAAGAAGCTTTCTTTGGCACATACATTATTCCTCACTCAAAGGCCGTCAAATTCCTTCTCGGAGGCCCGTCGACCGCCAAGGGAAAAGGCATACCGCTTGTGGGCGCAGGTGTGTCAACATTGTGGCATACATGGCAAATGTGCCGGATAGGAAGAGGGGTCGAGCCAGACAGGGAGATGTCGTGGTTCAGGGGGTTGATGGTGGAAGAAATATGGGAGGGCATGATTGTGCGCGGCGTCACGCTGATACTAAGTTGGAGAGGCAATATATAGAAGCGGTAACATATGGTTACTTCGTAGAGACAATATAGATTGTACTTAATAATGATTTATGAGATTCGTTGACAATAGTTACTTGCTATGATGATGAAGAGTTCGGGCGATCGATCGGGTATTTTGTTGCCGCCTATCGCTTCCCTTCTTGTCTTTCCTTTTATTCATTCTTCCATTCCTGCATTCACGCATCTCTTTTACCGCCGTTTCAGCCTTCTCCAAGCATGTCCAGCCGCAAGGGTAAGGCAAGAGCTCAATCCCCGGACGAGCGCACACTCCTCTTGCCTGAGCCTTCCCGTCCGCACTCTCACCCTGTACCTCCTCTCGAACAGTCTCCTCCCCGCCGGGCACGTGTGCGCTCAGTCATTCTTACCGTGTCAATCGTCGTCTCTTCTCTCCTTATATCTGCCCTTATCTTTATAGCACTGCTCGCCGCCTCATTCAAACCTTCACCTTCAGAACTGTCCGATCTTCCTCAGACAGCCTTCAAATTCACATTGCCATCATCCATCTCCGTTGTCAATGTGACTGACGACGGTGTCCTGGTCAACGTATCCCTATCATGCGGTATTGACGCTGATCGCGCACTGGGTATTCAGAACTTCTACCAAGAATCGGAACGGCAAAAGGCCGCCGAAAGAGGCGATCGTGGCGTGGGTGCAGTGTGGTGGGAATCCCTGAGAAGGAAGAGTGCAAACTGGTTGATTGGGTCGTTGCAGAGGAAGCAGATGTCGTTAGATGTCTCAAAAGGAGTCTATGTCTTTCCCCAAAACAGCTCTTCTCCACCGCTGGGTCATATCGACCTGCTGGGACCACTGTCAATCCCGTTGGTGACCGGCGTTCCCGCCTACCGCCCGGGTCATTCCGACTTATCGTGGCTCAAACCGATATCCTTCACAGCGTTCGTCAAACCCATGGCGTCAAGTGGTGAGATATGGGACTTTATTCGCCAGGGGTGGCTGCACGGTGGTTTGAACGTGGTCGTGGGGGCTGAAAGCATCCAAACAGGTTTAAGAGATGGGGAAGAAAGGTGGTGGGGGCGATGGGTGAGCATGAAGGAAAAAGATGTCAGTTTACAGATGGAACTACCTAGTAAGTGAATCGTTTAGTAAATTTTTCTCATGCGTCACGTCAGTCCCCCATCCCTTCTTCCTCTATTGAAAAGTCCTGTACACATCTGCAAATGCGCATGATAGGACTGACGACTGGCTGAGCAGTTCCGCAGTTACCTGGTCTGCCTCGTCCTGGACATCCTTTTGACCTGTCTGGCCTTGTGTCCCTCCAAAATTACTCTTTGTCAAACGCGGATGATCGAGGCTTGGTTATCAGCGCCATGGCTACAATACCCAACTTTATTGGCCACCTCGACTTCATGCAGAATGACAACTTTACTGTCCCTTTCGGTTTACCGTTTGCGTTATCGTTGCCATCTTCTCAAGACGATGTCAGAATGGCAACAGTCATTCTACAACCTGTAAATGTCGGACAGGACAAGGTAATTGAGCTTTGGATGTCTGGAACTGTCACTGCCGATCTCGATAGGACTACTGGTGGTAGTGATACCTCACCTTTGTCGGCCTTTCTCCAAAACTATCTGCACGGTCGTCCTTCACCCATCATCGTACGGGGCCTTTCCCATTACCCTAACTCTTCTTTCTTTCCGGTAGCACCTCGATGGCTCCTCTCGACTCTCCCTTCTCTGTCTCTCGAGCTCTCCTTTCCCGGTCCTTCTCCGCCCCCTCAAATAATCCGCTCGGTAACCATCGAAAGAATGACCATTGTGGAGAAGGAAGGAAAGATGAAAGCTAGCGGTATCATTGTGGCGGAAGTTGAGATGCCCAAGGATATGCGGGACGTGGATGTGGACGTGCGAGCCGTTAGACCGGACGTGTTGATATACGACGGTCCTGCACCTGAGGACGATGTTTACCACAAGGGGGGCAGAGAAAAAGACGAGTATCCGCCAAGGGCGTTTGGGCATATTCATCCGGCGGAATGGTTGCCCTCGACTACCGCCCGCTCCTCTGATCCTTTCACACCACATCGATTCATAGTGCGAGCACCATTGTCCAATGTTGATCTCGACATATTGCCAGGGAGGGATAGCATTCTGTCGGGATTCGTGACCAAGATAATCTTCAAGGGTGGAGCACTAGCTGGCGTTCAAGGAGTGTCTGATGTGCAGGTTCAGGTGAAGGGTGTCAGGGGAGAGGTAGAAGTTGGAGATCTGCCGGTCAGAGGAGAATTCTGGGTAGGGAAGAAGAAAGGTTTATGATAGAATGTGGAAGTGTTGTAATGGTGAATATACATGGATAAACATTGTTGGTATGCTAGGTATAAATGCAAATGTTGTTATCATTATCATAATCATTCTTGTTCCTTGACCCTGGTGATCTCTCTTTGCAGCCATTCTGCAGTTTCAGCGCTGACATTCCACCTCACATCCAGTGTTTTCAAACCAAAACTGTTTTCTTTGTCGTCGCCGAAGCGATTCAGTGATAATGAAAGTGCAGCAAGAGCAAGATAAGAGTGATAAGGATCAGGATAGTCCTCTGGCTCCTTTCCAAAGCCGCCCAAAGGTGACTGTGCCGATAGAAGAAACGCCTTATTGGCATCGTGATCAATCAGATCGTCTCGGCCCAAAACCTTTCCAGGCGTCAGCTGGACATTTGTTTATATGACATAAAGTATGTGAAACGCTTACAGAAAGAGTTCCTCCACACCAGAATGAATAACAAACATCCTCGAGCTTGCCTGGTCGCCCTTGGAAGCCTCCTAGCTGTCTAGAGACTAGCCACCGCAAGGTATCAGTTTGAAAGATTCGGTCGTTCAAAGGTGACGGAGAGTTATCAAAGTCAGACATGAAGGAAAGGGTTGTCAGAGAGCAATAGGTTGTCCCGCCTAAAAGTATATTGAGACGCAGTTCAGTAATGGAATTTTGACCTACCTTGGGCCTCAATCACTCCAGGTCTGGAAGCATAGCCGCCCTCCCAGGTCTTTTACTCCGTCAGCGGCTGTGTAGTATCCCGACAATTGATACTCACTCTGCACTTTCGTATCCACTCCTTCAGTTTAGATAGATTCATACCCGAAGAGTCCTGTATTATGTGGGATATAACACTTGCTATGTAGGCCATGCGAGCGTCAGACTGAAAGCCTTCCAAAAGGTATGGTTCGGCAGGAAGAGGCGAGAACCTTTACGCGTACGTCAATTCTCTCACTAACTCCACAGATTAAGCAGCACGTACGATCCATCTTCCGCTTGACATGAATTTAGAAAGTATAACAGTCCTGGAATGTTCAGCCGATCTAATGGTGCTCTGAGAAGAGCTAGACACAAAAGGGCAGTATAAGTTGAAGGGAGATGGGGGGGCGATGTGGTGGGGTTCTGATGGTTTCCAGTCAGCCATGCAAGCCATCAGAGAGCATGCATCTCACTGGTGTGTCCATGTATGTGGACCCCTTGAACCCTCCGGACGCTGTTTGTATGATAACAGATGTCAGTCGTGACACTTCTCGCTGTGAAGGGACCAACTTGCGAACTTGTAGAGACCATATCCATTCCGCCCATTCTGCACGCTGTTTTTCTGTTGTCTTCTCTCGCAAAACACCCAAGACGTCAAGGGCACATAAGCAAAAGTAGGCGATGGTCACACTTGTATAGGCCGACGTCAGTTGCTGCGGGTATTACAGTCCATGGCGTTCGCGTACCGATTTGAATCGTGTCCTTCGGCAGCTGTAGGAAGGGCCGTGAGGCAGCGCACAAAGTAGTTGACATGTGCATTGCGCTTGAAGGTGGCCTGGTGTGGGTGCATGGTGAAAGCTCGCTGTCGCTGCCGTTGTTGTCGTCGCTACCGTTGTGGTCGTTGTTGCCGTATAACGCTGCGCGCGACGGGATATTTATTTATCCACTACATTACACTCTCTCCAATCCACTCCCGCCCCATACATGCCACACCCACATACATCCATCGCCCCATACCCACAGCCAGGAGACAGCTCTCCACATAAAACACAATCACAAGATTCTCTCGCTCTCCAGAACCCCAGCAGCTCGGGAAGCGCTTCCACAAACTCGCTTCAGCTCCTTGACAATGATCTAGACGACCCCGACGACGACCTCGAGCTGGGCTTGGACGATATGGACCTTGATGAAGAGGAGTCCGATGCGCGGGTGGACGAGCCGCTGGTGAGAGGAAGAGGGGGCAGACGACGGGCCAGGAGGTACAAAGAAGAGGCGACGGGGCGAGGGCTGCTCGAGGTGAATGCGTTGCAGGTCGTGCTTGGCTGGCGCTGACAGTACGATGCAGCTCATACCATCCCTTATCCTATCTCACCCTTTACCACTTCTGCCGTTGCTGGCATTACTACCGTACAACTTCTTACCTGCCGGCGTGGTATTCTTTGTCCCCGTCATCTGTATCCTGGCATTGCTGTCTGTCTGTGCCCATATTGTCATTGTGTATCTTGCATGGTGCGCAAATCATCTTGTTATCTAGTCTGGGCTAATGTATGGTGGTATATAGGTATCTCAAGGTACCCTCGTTCGAAGACGTTTTCGCAAATGTCACTGGTAAATATGGAAAGTATGGCCTTTGGGGGGGTAGAGTCGCGACCCTCATCGCAGTCCTTGGGATGCTCGTGAGCTGGCTAGGAAGTAGGTGATCGACCGCTTTATAATTGCTTGCTTGTCTAACACCACTATAGCCCTGCATCCATTGGTACAGCCTATCATCGAGACTTACTTTCCCGCGAACGCTGTGTTCTCTTCGCGCGTCTTTTGGACACTCTTGTTGTCCTTGACTGTAAGCTATTCAGCTCTGCGTCCTTCAAATACCCATTCACTTTCTGCTTTAGTTACTGCCTTCCCTTCTCCCTTCCCGTATGACCCGCTCGCTTCATCGTTCACCCTTTGTTCTCGTTCTGCTGCTGCCTATCGTGGCCTTTTTGATTATAGGACGCACCGTGGAAATCCGCAAGGCGTCCGAAATTACTCAGCCTGGTGGTGAAAATCATACTGGAGATGGTGGAGCTGATGTTGCTTCACTCGCGACCGACCTACTCGGCCATTTGGCGAAGAGACGGTTTGGTTTAGCCGGCGGAAGCAGTGCCGGAGCTGGTCTAAGTGAGTGACACTTTATCTACAGTAGTTGCGCCATGCTTAATCGGGCCATCAAGCCACTTTAACAATATTCTTTTCTCCCCATGTCAATACTCTCCCTATTCATTCCACTCTCGCCCGCACCAAACGTTCAAGTTTTTTCATGCCATGCCTCATATCAGGTACCATCATTTTGATACTTTCTCTTCCTCTCGCATTGGTCCCATACTACTTGCTCCCGATGGACACGACGGCCGCAGATAAAGGTAAAGGTGCGATTTCGAATTCTACTATTCCCTCAGGCGTATTTGCGCATCTTCCAGCGGACGACGGCTGGGTCAACCTCGCTCGGCTATTAATGGTTACCCTTACACTCGGGTCGACGAATATGTGGATCCTACGCGGTCGAGATGTCATCCTCAAAACGATGGATGTGGATGGTGGCAACCATTATAAGATTGGACGCTGGGTTGGCTTCGGCTGGTGGGTGGTCGCCGTGAGTGTGGCCTGCCTTGGTGGTTGGGTAGCAGACAAGACGGAGTTGATTGGCGTTCTAGGGGTGCTCGCAGTGGGGTGGTTCTTACCCTGTACGTCATATTTCGCATCCGGTGAAAGATAACAGCTGATAATAAAGCGATATTTCAGCCCTGTTTTTCATCATTACGTTCCATGTTCGCTCCCCGCTGTCCATCATTTTCCCCTCACGCCAACCACCGCCAAACCCGGATGCTCTCCCGTCTCTGTCAACTTCACACAATCTCAATCGCCGGGGACATTCCAGAGAAGATAGCCTAAACGATCCCTCAACAGATGTCTTGCTGGCAAGAAAAGAGAGACAGCTGCAGAAACGCAGATTAGGACGGAGACTGTGGCAAGATTTGATCGTATATGTTGGGATTATGCCAGTAGGGTGCGTCACCTTGGCATGGACAGCGGGAAGATTAGTTGGGCTCTGGTAGATAATCCTTGACACGGGTTTCCGATGCACTTCATTGTGATCACTACACGCTCGTGGATGAACAAGGTGACCGGACCATAAATGGACAATGGACGCTTCCAGCCAAGCTAATGCATACATCTACCCGTCTATCAACACTCAAACTACCAAAGGCAGAATCAAATGCTAAATCACAGTCAGCGGTCTGTCTATTCCGGTAAACACCAAGGACAAGAATGGAGATTGAGGATCAGACAGCGGATTGCCCTCAAAGAGGGTAGGTTCGATTCCAAGGGGTTGTCGACACACATGGATGCGAAGAGGGAGTCCCATATTCATCAAGAAATACGAGTGTAGGGGCTTAACAAGAACATGACTTACTCGTCAAACAGAAGAGGTCAAAGGCATTTAGCGGGTCTTGAAGTCTGTCAAACTGTCAGTACAAATCCCGAACCAAAACCAAGATGACAAAACTCACACTCAAGGAGGACCTGGAGAGCGGCAGAGTCCTCACCGTAGTTGGTGATGACAACGCAAGAGCAGCCAACGACCTTTCGGGGCTTGCCCTCACGGTCAATCTTGGCGAGACCGGCCCACTGACCAAGGACCTTGGCGTCAGAGACCTTGATGAGCTGGATACCGTGCTCAGTACAGAGAGCCTCAATGAGCTTAAGGTACTCGGCTTTGACGCCAAAGTCAGCATTGCTTGCGCGCGCTTCGATCATCGCAGTTGAAACTCACCCTCGGTGACAGTCTCGACGAGGACACAGAGGTGAGCCTCCTTCTTGTCAAGAGCCTTGGCGCACTCCCTCAAACCCCTGGCAAGACCGTCGTGGACGAGAGCGGTCTTGATGACCTGCTCGAGAGCGTCCTCGACAGACATGGGGCCGGACTGGGCGGCGACCTCGACCTCTTGGGCCTCGACTTCGGGGTGGTTGGAAGCGGTTTCAGAGCCAGCGTCAGACATTGTATATAGCCTTCGTCCACTGGGAGTTTTCGAATGAAGATGAGGGTCCGCTCATCTGCGCGTCGACTTTTTAATGCTCCCCGGCGTTTCTCGGCGTTTGTGTGATCAATGTGGCAGCAGATGTGTTACGTAATGAACAGAGGGCAGTGACGTAGCGTCGTCCCCGCGTTTCTGCTTTACACTCGTACACCTCGCTGCTCTTGCACTTCTCTATCCCGTACACACATCTTCTCCACCGTCCACATCCACATCCACCACCATGCCAGCCATAGACCCTCATTATCTCTGGGCCCTCGGCCACTTCACAGTCCTCTTCTCCACAGGTATGCCTCCCTGCGTCCCACACGCTTCACCAGCTCACACTCCGCAGTCTACATTATTTTCCAGACAGTCCTCTTCCGTGGAACTCCCGTCAAGACCTACAGGCTCGCATACTCGGGTGCACTCCTCTCCTATTTTATTGTAGTCTATAAATCTCTCGGCCGTCCCCAATTGTCCCAACCATGGCTCAGGAGGGCTTTGGTCGACGAGAACTGCCAGTACGCGCTCTTGGCTCTCTTCTGGTGGATTTCCAAGCCCGTCAACTGTGAGTTGGAGGAAATGTGCAGGGTATATGACGACAGAATATGTACTGAAATCACATCCAGTGACTGTACTTCCCTTTGCGACCTTTTCCTTGTTCCACTGCTTAACATTCTTGAGAACCAACATTATCCCTAAGCTCGTCCCGTGAGTCATGCGACTGTCAGTTGTACCTGTGTCTTACATCCCACCCAGTCCTCCCCCAAAGCCTGCAGCGGGTGCCGCTCCCGATGCTGCTGCTCCCGGCGCTTCTGCGTCTCAGCCTGCTAGACCCCCGGCGCTTCTCGACAACATTTCTCGCAGGATTCAGGTTTGGGTTAAGACCAACTATGACACTGCCATGCGGTTTGTCGCTTATGCCGAAATCTTCATCACCCTCCGTTTATTTGCCGGTGTTTTGACGTACGTATTTCTCGTACCGTCACAATCGCTTGTTATATCTAACATTCAAGAATAGTTTCCGCACTTCTTTCATCACTGCGCTGTTCATGATCCACTTTGTTCGATTTCGATATCATGCTTCTCCTTTTACCCGCTCTGCCGTGCACGATATTACCACTCGCATCGACGCGTTTGTTGCCGGTAAGGGTGCCGCTGTTCAGAACGCTTGGGGAACAGTCAAACGGCTTGTTGTTAGCTGGGGTGGCATGCCGCTTTTGCCAAATGAAGGACGCACCGGTGCCCAGGGCCCCGCGGCTCAGGCTCAACAGGCTGCGAGGGGTTAAATTGGAAAGTTTGTTGATTGCGAATCAGAGGTTTTAAAAAGACACGATGATTATGGAATAGGAGTAGGAGTAGGAGTAGAGTAAGAAGGTAGCTATAATCCGTATTAGGGGATGTCAGAAGAACGTCAATATCCCCTTTTATAGATTACTTTGCCAAGTAATTGTGGATGCAGACGTATAATCACTACACCGTCTGTAGGGTGAACAATGTATGAGGCAAGAGATGAAGATTTAACGACGGGTATGAGGGGTAATTAGCATAATAAAAGCAAAAGCGATTTTTCGGGCATGTTGACACAAAAGTCATGATTGACGACGTGGGAGAGCGTAGTAAGTTTCGCTACATATGTCTAATAACAATTTTCTAACATCAAGGTATCGGATTCAAAGCGCAGCAGCGATATGTGCTCAGAAAGCTAAGCAGGTTGATCAGAAAAGCTCAGGAGACAGGATGTACAGCACTCACGCTGGGCAAGTAACCATCCGCCGTCAATAATCAACTCGGCACCAGTGACGTATTGATTCTGATCGAGTGACCCAGCCATTTGTGTTAGTCAATCATTCCTGTATGACTAGAACTTTGAGACGTACAGTGATAAGGCCAAATATACACTGAGCGTAGTCCACTGCGTTACCCGGGCGAGCGAGAGGCGTACCCCACTTTTGCTTGAACTCGGCATTCGCAGCGCTGTGGTATTTGTCATCCACCGGTGTCATACCCTATCTCAATTTTGTTAGAGCAAGCCGGAAGTTGAAGTTATTGCGGCTGCCGAGTAACTCACCGAGGGGAAGTAACCAGGACACACCACATTGACTCGAACGCCAATGTCTCGGCGAGCGAATTCAGTAGCGAGTTGGTGAGAGAGGGAGATGGTTGCGGCTCTTTAATGCCCTAGATCAGCGAGCATAATTCGTATATTATATTAAGGAATATGGACTCACTTGTTGGCATTGTAACTAAACTGTCCCCTCTGCGAAGTCTTGGTGATACCACTTATGGATGACAGGTTTACAATGTTACCTGGTTCGGGAAAGTTGCCCACCGTCTTGGCAGCAGATAGCAATGGAAGGAAGGCGAACGAAGTAAAGTAATAGGAAGCAGTGTTAATTCGGTAGCCATCCGTCCTGCCGATTTTTTTTGTCTAATAAGCACGTAAAGGTAATGTCTATATTTTTGAGATCGCTCACCAGCTCTCAAAGGTTTCGTCCTCAAACATTTTTTTGGACAATCCCTCAGGAGTTTGCTCGGCCTCGTTGATTTGGGGAGCTGGGAGTGACACCCCGTGATCTGCATACAGTATCAAACCAGCCCCAAGTATTTTCGTTCCCACTTACTATTGATCAGGACGTTGATCCATTTTTCGTTAGATTCAATCACATCCTTGAGCTCTACAGCCTCGTTTCAACTCATGTTGCTCGGATACGCAATCGCGCAAGAAGACTTACTGGCGATTCCCTCTTTGGTGCTCATGTCTGCCTGTACTGGAATAATGCTGCCTGGGCCCTGGGATGGGGCGGCCGTCTTGGCTGCTTCCTGGAGGGGCTCGAGTCGCCGACCGGTAATGTATACCTTGCAACCATTCTGCGCCAGAGCACCGGCAGTGATCAATCCGAGACCTGTCCCACCTCCAGTCACTTTAGACCTGTTAGCATCAGGATAATTTTGGAGGCTTAGTAAAGAACGGAATATTCACCGACGGCAACCCAACCGCTGACGTCGAAGAGCTTGTTGACAGTGAGAGCGTCTGTGCCGAAGACGGTCCTGGCGAGAGAGTGGCTGCTACTCATTGTGTGCTTAATGTGTTGACGTTGTCAATGTGAAAACTGTGAGGTTTTGCACACAAGATGTTCATCGCAAGGAATATATATAGGTGTGGAGGGGCCCGATGTTACCTATAATAAGCACGATGTACTGTACCAGTACATCGGGCCGGAAAATCTGGAAAATATCTTCTGTGAGTTTACTAAGAGGAAAGAGCGGAGTCGGCGCAGCAGTAATTAAAGGTTATCTCTCACTTATCGTCGAGCGGCGCCGCACCTCCGCTCACTGCCAAATGGGTACCTTTTCGGCAAAATCACATTGATTCGCTTTTCTTCGTATGACGTCATTTCCAAACGAGGTTTGGTATGTATGTTTGTCTTGCTCAATCCTCAAGCATGGACAGAGAAAGAAAGATAAGAGTGCAATGCAGAATGTTGTGGACCAATGGATGCGGACTGTCAAAATACCAGGCATTGATGCTGTCAATGTTTATGATACAAGATCGGCGCGACCTCGACCGGCGATCACAATAATACTATCTGCACACTGCTGCATATGTCACAAACAACGGGACAGCACAGCACTACTATACTTATCATTCTAATCTTTCAATCTCAGCGCCAAATAAGATTAGCTTCCTGCGGCTTATACTATGTTCCATTTGGTCAGTTAGTTTCTAAACATTGCAATCAATTGCTCCATCAATTGGTCCAGCAGAACTCACCCTGATTAAGTAAATAACCGCCATCGACAACAAGCTCCCTTCCGGTGATGTATTGATTCTAACCGCAAAAATTAGTATGCAGGCGGTCAATTAATGAAAATCTGGCGATACTAACAGAAAGGAGACTAAAGACTGTTTGGGCGTAGTCGATTGCGTTTCCAGTCCTACCCAATGGTATGCCCGTCTTGTCTTTGAACTCTTTGCTGGGCTGGGTGGCATCTTCAGTATACCCGGTCATTCCCTAGGTTGAGTTGTCAGTCATAAAAGGATCCAGACACGTGATGTACACCAGACATACAGAAGGGAAAACGCCAGGGCAGATCATGTTTACTCGAATACCCAGCTCTCGTCGAGCCAGTTCGGTAGCCAACATACGAGTGAGAGCGATAGTAGCACCTCTTTCAATCGTCATCAGTCTTGTCTCTGAAGTCATGGCTGCACTACTCACTTGTTCGAGTTGTAGCTGAATTGACCACCTTGTGAGGTAACGGTCATTCCACTGATGGAAGCAACGTTGATGATGTTACCAGGCTCAGAATAGTTACCAACACTCTTAGCAGCAGCCAAGAGTGGAAGGAAGGCAAATGAAGTGAAGTAGTATGAAGCGGTGTTAATCCGGTAGGCATCAAGCCTAGATATAATATTAAAAGATACTCATTTGTAAAAGTGAAGCTAACCCCGGCTTACCAGTTGTCAAACTTCTCTTCATTATACATGAACTTGGACAATCCCTCTGCAGTCTGCTCGGCCTCGTCAATCTTCGGGGGAGTGATTGCAACGCCGTGGTCTAGAACAAATTCAGCTACTGTTTCTATACAACGACAATACAACATACTGTTGATGAGCGCATTCAACCATTTTTCCTTAGAAATGATGGTCTCCTTTACCTCTGAAAAGAGTTCAGGGTCAGTACCATAGTTGCGCACACGGGAGATGGAATTTACTCACTGTCAATATCCTCCTTCTTGCTCATGTCCGCTTGGAGTGGAATAATCGCTCCCTTACCTCCCTTAGGCGCTGCAGTCTTAGCAGCTTCCTCGAGAGGCTCTAATCTTCGACCAGTAATGTATACCTTGGCCCCGTTTTCAGCCAAGGCACCCGCTGTGATGAGACCAAGGCCAGTACCGCCGCCAGTAACTTCATTTTGCCGCCCATCAACAATCGCATAGCATGTTGGCAAGAAGGTAGTTCACGCACCAAGGACGATCCAGCCGTCAACGTTGAAAATCTTGGAGGCAGACAGTCGGTCGGAGCCGAAAACAGTCCTAGCAAGTGCGTGTTCACCGTCGCTCATTTTGTACGGTTATTATAAGGGATGATTTGTTTGTATGAATAACAGTGAATGATAGTAAGCGCAAACAACTATTATTGGGAAGAACTGTTATGTGTCTGTTGCGTACTGGGGAAGTTGCTCGTACTCGGAAGAGAGAAGGTTTTATATCCGCCAGTCCAGCATCATACAGCAAAAGCAAATTAATTTCAATCCCATCGTCATCACGGGAGAATGGAATGACCAATCATCCGTCTGTATAGCGATGATAGATTGCTGAATGGTGAATGACAGAATCGTGGATCGACCGACATTGTCCGCCGATGAAGTCAGAGGCAAGCTCATTTCATCGATGAAATCAGTGGACGATTTTCATCGGCACAACGAAAAAAGGCACCCCACATAATACCGCATTCCACATATACGCACTTCTTTCGTCATTTTTTTTTTCTAATACGGATTTTGCTCCACCTCATAGAGATAGCTGCAGCCGAACTGGACATATTTTATTTAGTCAAGTCGGAAGAGGGGGATATCGGCTGGTCTCCGACGAGGCACAAAGTTCCGAGCGTGGGGCTTGTGTCGAGCCTAATAATGTTTTACACTGCCAGGGCCGGGTCAGCCGAGGATCTGATAATACTCGCCTGTCTGGTGCTGGCTAGCAAATTCGACCGATCACCTCATAAAGCTGGACGACATAACGCCAGTTATCAGCCTCCACCACCAGCCACCAGTCACCAGCCACCACCCTTGTATAAAAGACAATGTTATCACTGCGTTATACATTACTGTTACGTACGTTCCCGCATATTCCTATACTATAGTTAGAAAGTAGACCTAGGGCGAATGATTATAATGATATTTATGTCATAAAGTGAGTTCGATTGATGAGCTGGCAGATGCTTTTAAAAGGGGCAAATTGGGTTAACAGGTCGATCCGTGTACGTTACCTGGAGTTCAACTAAACGTCAAGTATGGAGGTTAGTCAATACGTGGATTGGCGACGCGGCACAACAAAAAAGTTAATACATGTTGCCACTCAACTCTACAGGTGGAACAGCATGACTTGTTTTAGTATACTTGAAGGGGTTGTTTTTTATGTTAGCAGTGCAGTGCACTTGCCACTCTTAATTGGTTCTTCTATCTTGAAGGTATTAATATCACCTGGAGAAGTTCGCTGAGCTGAGCCATAGTTGAGACAAAAAGTAGGAGTAGAGAATACGCAACGACAGCAGTATCGTTCTACTGGTCAGTTAGTGGACATGCCAAAATGATTATACTGTTACTGTATGTCGGGTCATTGACAAAGAGCGGTGGATGCTGGTGGTCCATGCCCCACCAAAAGGCCTGAAAGAACCGAAAATACGATTTAAAGCATGGAGTCGAACATAACAACAAGGGATCGCTTTCAAGCGCCTCAAGACAAAAACAATCGCGAAGGATCAATGATAGGAGCAGAGTGCATTGAGAGGTCATAACCTAAGAAAGCAAAACTTGAACTCCCTACCGATGCCGTGCGGCGGATGAAGATTTTGGCAATTCTTGGGGTGCCAGGACGAGACCTTGTAGATGGCTGATTAATTTATATCAGTGGTGCGTAGGACAAAAAAAGGGCTGACGCCACATCGTGCAGAGAGAGAATGGACAGACTGATTTTGCGCCTGAGGTTTAGGAGCAGGGTACAGCAACAACAAACGGCTGCTTTTTTTATGTTGCCATATCACGCCTCCATACGTTTCCGAATGTCGCGAATTTTTATATCCAGATTTTGACCTTCTTTCAGAAGCTCTTGGCGTTCTTGCTCCAACCTTTTGACCAAGAATAAGCGACAATGTTCAGCCAGAAAAAAGGGAACTAAGTACGCACTGTACGATTCTCGCCCGCATGGCTCGTTCGTGAGGAGGTGGTCGACTGTCATCTACTTTTCCAAGTTCCTTTGAGAGATAATATTCCTTGATTGCGAGACCACCGTAGAAGGAGACTGAAAACATTAGACAGGGCAACGGGGTTAAAGATGCGCAAGCAAAACTGATAAACGCACGAGGCACAACCACTATACAGGAGCCCAAGAGAATTTTATTGACTTGTGAAAGTCGCATTGCCAGGTCGCTTGGTGCTTAATGCAAAGTGATGACGATATTTGTTTAGTGTAACATGAGGGTTAACCTTTCATAGGTAAAGCATCTGATTTTTTAATTCTCGACAGGAAGACAAGAAGTGAATGCTTGCTGGAACCCTGGAAGCGAAGGGACGTCGCCGCAGACGCGTCCGTTGGGTTATTGGACGAAAACACGCGAAGGCAATGGACCGTGTTTGTTATTTCGTTTTACGTTCACTTCTCCTGTTGCTGCCGCCGTCGTTCTACGTTTCTACACGCAATTCACCACAAAAGCACAAGAGCTTTGTGCCGAAGGGGATCCGTTAGCCCTCATGTCTAGGAGCACAATGTCTCGCCAATCCAATGGCGATTCCACCCCAGCACGAGATCTGCTCTTGCCGCACCCCGCCGAAGATTTGTCGGCTGATGATGATCTTTTGTCATGGGTGCTTGTTGATCAGCTCGGTTGCATGCCAAATACAAAACTTGGAGTACATCCTCAGCAGGTGAAATTCGTGGGGCCTCCATTCAAGACTGATGAGGTGTTGAACATTGTTAGGGAGGTAAATGTCCAGCAAGTCTTACACAGCGATGCAACGGCTGATAGACTGGGGGCGTTATTGTAGACTGTAACCAAAGGGGACCTGCACGGGGCTATGAAGCGGCTTCAAGAGTAAGTTTCTGACGATTAGAGTGATGCTGAATTGATAGATTCTGGTTGTTTCAACAGCATCTGCAAAGTAAGCTTACGGCAAACCAGAAGGAGCGTTTCATTCAGTAAGTTGTCGATACCGCATCTGAGAAACTGCTCTTGTGCTGATTACGTCCTTTCTAGACATCTACGTCGGTACTTGTTGTGTCTCCAGCCCACATCCCGGGTGGAAATCCACCTAACTTCTCGCTATTCATTTGTCACAGGCCATACCGAACTTGCTGTATTTGCTACGCGTCCGCTCGCCCGAGGCTTAGTCATTCAAGAGCTTCAAGGCAGTGTCGTACCACTCCCGGAAGAATGGCGTGAGGAAATGGACATTGGCGACGACTTTGCTGTGGAAGCTGCTGAAGAGTCAGGCTCGGAGAGAGACGAGGAAGAAGAAGACGTTCGTTCAGAAGCATTTACCTCTACTTCCGGTAGAAGAGGGAAAAGCAAGACAAAGGAAGAAAGTAGGCGGCAAGGTCAGAGGAGAAGCGATAGAACAAAGAGAAGAGATTTCAGCATTGTCTGGTCCGGGTTGAAGCGGTGCTATCAACTATTCTTGGGCCCAGCGAGATTCTTGAATGTGAGGCATTAAAAGGCTACATTGCGACTGCACGACTTTAAAACTGACGGCTTGTAGCACGACTGCAATCCAAATGTCGAATTATTGAGACAAGGGAACTATGTCACCTTCCGCGTGATTAGACCAGTGCGAATTGGAGAGGAATTGACCACATTTTAGTGGGTTTCTATTATCTTTAAGAATGGAAATCTAAACTAACGATCATGGCATCCAGCGGTGAAAACTATTGTATGTATTTTAGATCACTAACTATGCATAAATTGGATCACTGACATGGGGGAAATAGTCGGTAAAGGGAATGTAGAATGGTATGTTTCCCTTCACCTCCCACGCTGCAGCATGCTAAAGCTGCGTTCAACTAGTCTTTGCCTCACCTGTGAGAAGAATCATCACGGCGGCTTTACGCCGAAGCCAGAAAACTCGCGGCGTACTTCTCGGCATCTATCTCGTGATTTCACAGCGGATCCTCCTTGCGTCAGAGGCAGATCATCGGTATCTCATTCTCGAGAATCGATGAGTACCGGGCTCAACTCTTTGAAACATGAAACAGCAATTAAACAAGAGCCATTCTCCGATGATGAGCATGAAGTATACATTGGGTTATCAACTGCAACGTCACTCACTACGGAAGAGGAGTGTGATACCCCTATCGAAAATGTCTCTAATACCCCGCGTATCGCCTCTCCATTTGGAGAGAGTCTTGCTTCGGATGTGGACTCGGTTATTATGCCGCCGCGCAGAGAGCGCTATGCACGCAAAGCTGCTCAGAACTCCAAATCTTGGCTCTTATTGAAGGGCCGTGGGTCAAAAACCGACGTAGACGAAAATCTTGCTTTTGTAGGAGACGACGAGGAATTTCCGCCCGACTTTCCACGGTGCGCCACATGCGCCAAGCCTCTGAGCGATCAAATATGGTACAACGGGAGATATTTTGATCATTGTCAAAGGTACATTTTTATCAACGCTCTGTTTCTCGATAATCGTAGAGGTGATAGACCGCTGACTGTCAATCAGATGTGTACGCCACGCTCTTGTGTTCGAGCTTCCGTGGCCAGCCCACAAGCCTCAGGAAGTGCAGGAGTATCCTCCGGCCTACCTTATCCCTCCCGGTTACATTCCTCCAAAAATTTCCACCGTTCCTCTGCCATCGCTCAGCAAGAATAAACCGGCCCCACGTGTCAACATTATTGCTACTTGCGAGACATCACC